>NW_021822233.1:792217-1014717 GCF_901001165.1 Salmo trutta
TTTTGGGGGTATTTGTATTTTACTTTAATATTTATATTTTTGACTACTTTTACTTCACTAAATTCCTGAATAAAATAATAACAAATGCTTGGTTTGTATATTATATTTGAGTGTTGGACTGTGCCCCTGGCTATCCGTAAGTAATACAAATTTTAAAAAAGAATTGTGCCATTGGGTTTGCTTAATGTAAGGAATATGAAATTATTTATACTTTTACGTATAGATACTTACGTATATTTGAGCAATTATCTTTACTTTTACTCATGTATGACAATTGGATACTTTTTCCACCACTGCTGGTATGAGAAGACTACATCTATAGTCATCACCTTTAGCTTGGATCACTCTGATTCTACTTACATCCAGATCCTCCATCACCTTTAGCTTGGATCACTCTGATGCTACTTACATCCAGATCCTCCATCACCTTTAGCTTGGATCACTCTGATGCTACTTACATCCAGATCCTCCATCACCTTTAGCTTGGATCACTCTGATGCTACTTACATCCAGATCCTCCATCACCTTTAGCCCGGATCACTCTGATTCTACTTACATCCAGATCCTCCATCACCTTTAGCCCGGATCACTCTGATGCTACTTACATCCAGATCCTCCATCACCTTTAGCCTGGATCACTCTGATTCTACTTACATCCAGATCCTCCATCACCTTTAGCCTGGATCACTCTGATTCTACTTACATCCAGATCCTCCATCACCTTTAGCCTGGATCACTCTGATTCTACTTACATCCAGATCCTCCATCACCTTTAGCCTGGATCACTCTGATTCTACTTACATCCAGATCCTCCATCACCTTTAGCCTGGATCACTCTGATTCTACTTACATCCAGATCCTCCATCACCTTTAGCCTGGATCACTCTGATTCTACTTACATCCAGATCCTCCATCACCTTTAGCCTGGATCACTCTGATGCTACTTACATCCAGATCCTCCATCACCTTCAGCCTGGATCACTCTGATTCTACTTTCTACTTACATCCAGATCCTCCATCACCTTTAGCCTGGATCACTCTGATTCTACTTACATCCAGATCCTCCATCACCTTTAGCCTGGATCACTCTGATTCTACTTACACCCAGATCCTCCATCACCTTTAGCCTGGATCACTCTGATTCTACTTACACCCAGATCCTCCATCACCTTTAGCCCGGATCACTCTGATTCTACTTACACCCAGATCCTCCATCACCTTTAGCCCGGATCACTCTGATTCTACTTACATCCAGATCCTCCATCACCTTTAGCCCGGATCACTCTGATTCTACTTACATCCAGATCCTCCATCACCTTTAGCCCGGATCACTCTGATTCTACTTACATCCAGATCCTCCATCACCTTTAGCCTGGATCACTCTGATTCTACTTACATCCAGATCCTCCATCACCTTTAGCCTGGATCACTCTGATTCTACTTACATCCAGATCCTCCATCACCTTTAGCCTGGATCACTCTGATTCTACTTACACCCAGATCCTCCATCACCTTTAGCCCGGATCACTCTGATTCTACTTACATCCAGATCCTCCATCACCTTTAGCCTGGATCACTCTGATTCTACTTACATCCAGATCCTCCATCACCTTTAGCCTGGATCACTCTGATTCTACTTACATCCAGATCCTCCATCACCTTTAGCCTGGATCACTCTGATTCTACTTACATCCAGATCCTCCATCACCTTTAGCCTGGATCACTCTGATTCTACTTACATCCAGATCCTCCATCACCTTTAGCCTGGATCACTCTGATTCTACTTACATCCAGATCCTCCATCACCTTTAGCCTGGATCACTCTGATTCTACTTACATCCAGATCCTCCATCACCTTTAGCTTGGATCACTCTGATTCTACTTACATCCAGATCCTCCATCACCTTTAGCCTGGATCACTCTGATTCTACTTACAGTGCATTTGGAAAGTATTCAGACCTCTTCACTTTTTCCACATTTTGTTACGTTACAGCCTTATTTGGAAATGGAAGCACCTTTGGCAGCGATTACAGCCTCGAGTCCTCTTAGGTATGACGCTACAAGCTTGGCACAGCTGTTTCTCCCATTCTTCTCTGCAGATCCTCTCAAGCTCTGTCAGGTTGGATGTAGAGCGTCGCTGCACAGCTATTTTCAGGTCTCTCCAGAGATGTTCAATCAGGTTCAAGTCCGGGCTCTGGCTGGGCCACTCAAGGACATTCAGACACTCCTGCGTTATCTTGGCTGTGTGCCCGAGGGTCGTTGTCCTGTTGGAAGGTGAACCTTCGCCCCAGTCTGATGTCATTCATCTTTTCCTTGATCCTGACTAGTCTCCCAGTCCCTGCCGCTGAAAAATATCCCCATAGCATGATGCTGACACCGCCATGTTTCACAGTAGGGATGGTGCCAGGTTTCCTTCAGATGTGACTCTTGGGATTCAGTCCAAAGAGTTCAATCTTGGTTTCATCAGACCAGAGAATCTTGTTTCTCATGGTTTGAGAGTCCTTTAGGTGCCTTTTGGCAAACTCTAAGCGGGCTGTTATGTGCCTTTTACACACGTCTGGCAACTCTAACATAAAGGCCTGCTTGGTGGAGTGCTGCAGAGATGGTTGTCCTTCTGGAAGGTTCTCCCATCTCTATAGGGGACCTCTGGAGCTCTGTCAGAGTGACTATCGGGTTCTTAATCACCTCCCTGACCAAGGCCCTTCTCCCCAGATCGCTCAGTTTGGCCAGGCGGCCAGCTCTCGGAAGAGTCTTGGTGGTTACAAAGTTTTTCCATTTAAGAATGCTGTTCTTGGGGACCTTCAATGCTGGATAATTTTTTTGGTACACTTCTCCAGATCTGTGCCTCGACACAATCCTGTCTCAGAGCTCTACGGACAATTCCTTTGACCTCATGGCTAGGTTTAAGCTTTGACATGCACTGACAACTATGGGACCTTACATAGACAGGTGTGGGCCTTTCCAAATTATGTCCAATCAGTTGAATTTACCACAGGTGGACTCCAATCAGGTTGTAGAAACATCTCAAGGATGAGCAATGGAAACAGGATGCACCTGAGCTCAATTTCGAGTCTCACAGCAAAGGGTCTGAATACTTATGTAAAAAAGGTATTTCTATTTTTTTTTAAATACATTTGCAAAAATGTCTAATAACCTGTTTTTGCTTTGTCACCAAGTGGTATTGTGTCTACATTAATGAGGAAATGTTTTATTTAATCAATTTTAGAATAAGGCTGCAACATAACACAATGTGGGAAAAGGGAAGGGGTCTGAATACTTTCCAAATGCACTGCACATCCAGATCCTCCATCACCTTTAGCCTGGATCATTCTGCTCCTACTTACACCCAGATCCTCCATCACCTTTAGCCTGGATCACTCTGATGCTACTTACATCCAGATCCTCCATCACCTTTAGCCTGGATCACTCTGATTCTACTTACACCCAGATCCTCCATCACCTTTAGCCTGGATCACTCTGATGCTACTTACATCCAGATCCTCCATCACCTTTAGCCTGGATCACTCTGATTCTACTTACATCCAGATCCTCCATCACCTTTAGCCTGGATCACTCTGATTCTACTTACACCCAGATCCTCCATCACCTTTAGCCTGGATCACTCTGATGCTACTTACATCCAGATCCTCCATCACCTTTAGCCTGGATCACTCTGATTCTACTTACACCCAGATCCTCCATCACCTTTAGCCTGGATCACTCTGATTCTACTTACACCCAGATCCTCCATGCCACTAAGTACTGAGGCTCAGATGGTTCACACCAGCCCATATCTGACTTGTCTCTTTAACACCCAGCTCCTGACTGTGTCCATTCAGCCTGCTAACCCAGCAACTATCTAGTAACACTGACTGACCCAGCAACCACCTAGTAACACTGACTGACCCAGCAACCACCTAGTAACACTGACTGACCCAGCAACTATCTAGTAACACTGACTGACCCAGCAACCACCTAGTAACACTGACTGACCCAGCAACTATCTAGTAACACTGACTGACCCAGCAACCACCTAGTAACACTGACTGACCCAGCAACCACCTAGTAACACTGACTGACCTAGCAACCACCTAGTAACACTGACTGACCCAGCAACCACCTAGTAACACTGACTGACCCAGCAACTATCTAGTAACACTGACTGACCCAGCAACCCCCTAGTAACACTGACCGACCTAGCAACCACCTAGTAACACTGACTGACCCAGCAACCACCTAGTAACACTGACTGACCCAGCAACCACCTAGTAACACTGACTGACCTAGCAACCACCTAGTAACACTGACCGACCCAGCAACCACCTAGTAACACTTACCGACCCAGCAACTATCTAGTAACACTGACCAAGGAAGAGAACGGTCTTTCCAGACTCAAGTGTGTTTGACAACAGTTGATAATGAGATAAGGGGACGCGCTTTAACAAAACAAAGAAGCGGCGGGAATCGACGCAATTACGTATTTGATGCTGCATTCTTAGGATGGGTGAGCCTGGTATGGTGAAATTTGTTAAGTATTGTTTTAGTCTTTTCTAAACATTACGTTCTAAATAATATGTAGTCCTATTAGTACACAGTTTGTCATTTTAGAAAGTAGTAGAAAATACATGTGTAGTACTATTATTACACTGTATGTTGTTTCAGTAAGTAGTAGACAAGACAGATATGTAGTACTATTAGTACACAGTATGTCATTTTAGTAGGTATAGACAAGACAGATATGTAGTACTATTAGTACACAGTACAAAAAAATAAAAAATAAATGCATGAAATGAAATGTATGCATTCACTACTGTAAGTCGCTCTGGATAAGAGCGTCTGCTAAATGACTAAAATGTAAATGTGAAATGTATGTCATTTTAGTAAGTATAGACAAGACAGATACGTAGTACTATTAGTACACAGTATGTCGTTTTAGTAAGTAGTAGAAAATACATATACTATTAGTACACAGTATGTCGTTTTAGTAAGTAGTAGAAAATACATATGTCGTATTATTAGTACACAGTATGTCGTTTTAGAAAGTAGTAGAAAATACATGTGTAGTACTATTATTACACTGTATGTTGTTTCAGTAAGTAGTAGACAAGACAGATATGTAGTACTATTAGTACACAGTATGTTGTTTCAGTAAGTAGTAGACAAGACAGATATGTAGTACTATTAGTACACAGTATGTCATTTTAGTAGGTATAGACAAGACAGATATGTAGTACTATTAGTACACAGTACAAAAAAAAAAAAAATGCATGAAATGAAATGTATGCATTCACTACTGTAAGTCGCTCTGGATAAGAGCGTCTGCTAAATGACTAAAATGTAAATGTGAAATGTATGTCATTTTAGTAAGTATAGACAAGACAGATACGTAGTACTATTAGTACACAGTATGTCGTTTTAGTAAGTAGTAGAAAATACATATGTCGTATTATTAGTACACAGTATGTCGTTTTAGTAAGTAGTAGAAAATACATATGTCGTATTATTAGTACACAGTATGTCGTTTTAGTAAGTAGTAGACAGAAACGACCTATTACCTCTATGACAACCCACTGGGCACAGACATCAATTCAACGTCTATTCCATGTTGTTTCAACTTAATTTCATTGAAATGACATGGAAACAACGTTGAGTCAACCAGTTTGTTCCCAGTGGGAAGCACTTCAACAACAAGTTGAGGTCAGTAGAAAACCCTCTCCAACTTTATTCCCTGACATCAGATCTGGACCTCAGGGAGGCTAGTTTTATGTGCTGTGATTTCATTTATAGTTCTTATCTATCCCTCTTCTAGTATCTCAGCACCCTTACTTCGCCAAATGTCTCCTCCGTGGTTTTATGGGCTCAATCCGGGCCGTCTGCATCACCCCTTTTAGTTACAAGGGCCATTAACAGCTAATGCTATCCAGTGCTAAACTGTGCAGGGGCAATGAAACCCAGGACCCGCAGCACTTATCTCCTGCTGCGGTTACAGACCTAAAATGGCCGCCAGAGGAACCTAAGACAGTGTGAAATAGCAGCGTCTGGACACTAATAGCAGTGCATTTAATCACATCCATCTTGTGCCTTCGTAGGTGAGGGGGACTTGGTAGCAGACAGGCTATGCCAGACGTGATCCTCGACCGCGCCAGAGGGTTTAGATCAGAGCCCTATACTCAGTCTATACCCAGTGCACATCAGGGTTTCAGTAGTATTTATTTTAGTTCTAATACTTTAGTTGTGCTTCATTGAGCTTGCCTGGCACCTTGGAACCAGTCGGATAGTGCTGAAAGTGAAAACCCTGCTCTATTCAGGCAGACTCAATCAAACGCTCAAAGTGTTGGAAAGAGAAAGTAATATTTGAACCCAGGTCTGACTCAGTTCTGAACGCAATACGGAAGAGCCGAAAAGGTGACAAACACCGTGGGGAGAGTCTGGAGAGGGGACCTTCTGTCTGTCTGTCTGTCTGTCTGTCTGTCTGTCTGTCTGTCTGTCTGTCTGTCTGTCTGTCTGTCTGTCTGTCTGTCTGTCTGTCTGTCTGTCTGTCTGTCTGTCTGTATATTTGTCTGTATATTTGTCTGTGTGTCTGTCTTGTGTGTCTGTGTGTCTGTCTACCTACTTTGCAGGGTCAGTGCAGAGCCCGGGCCCACAGAGGAAGTGTTACAGAGGAGAGTGAGAAGGTGTGGGAGAAATGAGAGGTTAGTCAGTAGAACATATGGGTTGGGAGAAAGTCAGTCAGTACAGGCAGGTTGGAAGGATCCAAGCTAAAGGTCATCTCATAGTTCACCTCAACATTACGGCCAAATCCTACCCCAGGATATAATGTCCATTTTTCTTTGAGTTATGATCTTCAATTAGTATCTCAAGTTTGAAGATTCAACTCTTCCAGTACTGAAGAAAAAGCGTCTGACATGACATTTTCCTTTAGTTTAGTATTTGTTTCTGCATCAGCTCTAGAGTATTATGAAGCATGTTACAGCTGGACCTTAACTGGTGATACCTATGTGTAATACAGACTTATGGACTAAGTTCCATATACATCAATGTATTTTTTTATGTGAAAGTGACCAAGCTAGTCCTACTATTTGAAGGCCAGCCCAAAAGTCAAGTGTAACTCAAACTCTGGTTTAGTATGACGCTAACATTAACAGGACTTTTTAAATGGGAGCGTCTTAGGACACGAGGTTCAGTTTACCACCATTACGTCTGAATGAAATACCGTATCTAAAAACGGAATTTTACACAGACTTCGTAAACGTTTTTTTTTGTCACCTGTCAAATATAAATCAAATATAAACAAGCCAAATATAAACCAACAATATTTACATGGAAAAAAATACACTGGTGTCTATATCAGCCTGACGCTTGATCACAACATGATACCTGTACCACCTCTCATTCCAAGTGCATGTACCGTACACTGTAACACGGTTATGGCTGGTTATCATGCAATCTAAAATTAGCTGAGAAGATTATTAAATCAAACTATAGGATGTACAACCACAGTTTAGAGCCGCTAAGCTAACCCTTTATCTAATGAGAAGTCATCAACGTAAGCTAAAGCGGATCCAAGAAAATATGCTAATCTGGCCTTCCTCAAATTCAATCTTTTCTTTCTTTATTCATTTATTGTGAGTAAATATATTACATCATTTCGTTTGTCTTGTTTATTTCTGCATGATGTGTGTGTGCGTCTGTGTGTGCAAGTGTGTGTGCGTGTGTGTGTGTGTGTGCGTCTGTGTGCCTGTGTGTGTGTGTGTGTGTGTGTGTCTGTGTGTGTGTGTGTGTGTGTTTGTGTGTGTATGTGTGTGTGCTCCTGTGTGTGCCTGTGTGTGTGTGTGTGTGTGTGTGTGTGTCTGTGGGCGTGTGTGCCTGTGTGTGTATGTGTGTGTGTGTGTGTGTGTGCGCCTGTGTGCGCCTGTGTGTGTGTGTGCGCCTGTGTGTGTGTTTGTGTTTGTTTCTGTGTGTCTGTGTTAAACGTGTGTGCGTGTGCGGGTGTGTGTGTATGCCCAGCTAGCACATGTGGTTATTTGGAAGTTGTGGGAATGTACGTTTTTGGTTTTCCATTGGTTCTGGTAGCTAAGCCATAAGTTTACTGACAGGTAAAACTGAATGTTTTTAAACAGTTAAACTAAGCTAGAAGTGTTATTGAAATTCTTATTGAAACATGTTCTCACAACGTTATTTAATTACCTTCAAAATATCATATAATTTCCATTCCCAGAATGTTAATAAAATCTCCTAGGAAACTTTCAGGGAACCATAGTAAAACGTTCTCAGAACCTCCCTGGAACCATAGTAAAACGTTCTCAAAACCTCCCTGGAACCATAGTAAAACATTCTCAGAACCTCCCTGGAACCATAGTAAAACATTCTCAGAACCTCCCTGGCACCATAGTAAAACATTCTCAGAACCTTCCTGGAACCATAGTAAAACGTTCTCAGATTCTCCCTGGAACCATAGTAAAACGTTCTCAGAACCTCCCTGGAACCATAGTAAAACGTTCTCAGAACCTCCCTGGAACCATAGTAAAATGTTCTCAGAACCTCCATGGAACAATAATAAAACGTTCTCAGAACCTCCCTGGCACTATAGTAAAACGTTCTCAGAACCTCCCTGGCACTATAGTAAAACGTTCTCAAGACCTCCCTGGAACCATAGTAAAACGTTCTCAGAACCTTCCTGGAACCATAGTAAAACGTTCTCAGATTCTCCCTGGAACCATAGTAAAACGTTCTCGGAACCTCCCTGGAACCATAGTAAAACGTTCTCAGAACCTCCCTGGAACCATAGTAAAACGTTCTCAGAACCTCCCTGGCACTATAGTAAAACGTTCTCAGAACCTCCCTGGAACCATAGTAAAACGTTCTCAGAACCTCCCTGGCACCATAGTAAAACGTTCTCAAGACCTCCCTGGAACCGGGCCTCCCGAGTGGCGCAGTGAGATAAGACTTTAATAAAACTGCTAGCTTAGTTGAACTGTTTTGAAAGCCAAGCACTGACAGGACACATGGAAATTCATCTGCTGAGGCATTAATCATGCAAACACATTTATTGTTTTATTGTGGCACAGTGTCAGTGATATATGAACCTCTGATCTTCTGTTCTCTGTGCATGGAATTAGGCAACTGCGCCACCAAGATGGACCTAGGATGCCATGTTGTTTTACTCATACGAAGCTGTTACGCATACAAAGCTGTTAAATAAAGGTTAAATAAAAAATAAAAATTAACATTCTGAGAACGGAAGTGAAAATGTCACTTGTTCTGGAAAGGTACATTTTTACTTTGCAGGGAGGTTCTGAGAATGTTTTACTATGGTTCCAGGGAGGTTCTGAGAATGTTTTACTATGGTTCCAGGGAGGTTCTGAGAATGTTTTACTATGTTTCTAGCGAGGTTATGAGAACGTTTTACTATGGTTCCCTGAAAGTTTCCTGGGAGGTTTAATTAACATTCTAAGAACTGATATTATAGGTTATTTGAAGGTAATTAAATAACATTGTGAGAACATGTTTCAATAAGACTTAATAAAACTCTAGCTTAGTTTAACTGTTTTCAAATCCAAGCACTGACAGGACACATGGAAATTCATTTGCTGAGGCATTAATCATGCAAACACATTTATTGTGGCACGGTGTCAGTGAGATCTGAACCTCTGATATTCTGTTCTTTGTCCATGGAATTAGTTAAATGCGCCTACAGGATGGAGCTAGGATGCCATGTTTTTTTTTACTCATGCAAAGCTGTTCGTTTGAGTCTATTAAAACGTAAAATAAACGAGTCTATTCCCATTGCAAAGGAAACAAGCGCTCATTAAGATCAGGTGTGGCCAATCAGTGGGCGCGGCAAACACACCTGAACACACTTAACAAGATGGAGGATAGAAAGAGTTTTGTTGGCACTACAAACAGAATGTATTCGTTTTTAAATACAATTCTTAGAACATTCTTTGAACATTTTCTTGTAGTTGTTATGGAAACCATGAGGAACCCTGCAGAAAACGTTACATTAAAGTACTGAAATTCCCACAGATGAACGTTGTTTCTTAATGTTCTCTGAACGTTTTCAGAAAGTGACTTTAAATAGAACCATGAGGAAAACTGCAGAAAAAGTTATGCTGAAGTAATGAAATTCCCACAAAATAACCATTGGACAAGCACACTCTTACCAAGCTCTAACAAACATATGGTTCTCAGAACGTCATGTGTTAGCTGGGTGTTCCGTGCACACGTGTGTCTTTCCCCTCTATTATATGATCAGTCCCTTTGGCAGGTTGGGGAGCACCAGTTGTCCTCTATTATATGATCAGTCCCTTTGGCAGGTTGGGGAGCACCAGTTGTCCTCTATTATATGATCAGTCCCTTTGGCAGGTTGGGGAGCACCAGTTGTCCTCTATTATATGATCAGTCCCTTTGGCAGGTTGGGGAGCACCAGTTGTCCTCTATTATATGATCAGTCCCTTTGGCAGGTTGGGGAGCACCAGTTGTCCTCTATTATATGATCAGTCCCTTTGGCAGGTTGGGGAGCACCAGTTGTCCTCTATTATATGATCAGTCCCTTTGGCAGGTTGGGGAGCACCAGTTGTCCTCTATTATATGATCAGTCCCTTTGGCAGGTTGGGGAGCACCAGTTGTCCTCTATTATATGATCAGTCCCTTTGGCAGGTTGGGGAGCACCAGTTGTCCTCTATTATATGATCAGTCCCTTTGGCAGGTTGGGGAGCACCAGTTGTCTCCTTGGCCTGGGGTTTATGGCCCACGTCTTTATTTCACAGTCCGTTAATAGCCCTGAATCTTACATTGAGATGTTTAACAAGTCCCCGGGATTGGTACATCAGTTTATTATGCACTAACTTATGGGTCACTATATATACTTACTGGTTACAATGGGGCTATGGCTGGAGGGGCTGGAGGGGCTAGGTCATGATGGGGCTAGGGTTGGAGGGGCTGGAGGGGCTAGGTAACGATGGGGCTAGGGCTGGAGGGGCTAGGGCTGGAGGGGCTAGGGTTGGAGGGGCTAGGTCATGATGGGGCTAGGGTTGGAGGGGCTAGGGCTGGAGGGGCTGGAGGGGCTAGGGTTGGAGGGGCTAGGGCTGGAGGGGCTGGAGGGCTAGGTCATGATGGGGCTAGGGCTGGAGGGGCTAGGGCTGGAGGGGCTAGGGCTGGAGGGGCTGGAGGGGCTGGAGGGGCTAGGGCTGGAGGGGCTGGAGGGGCTAGGTCATGATGGGGCTAGGGCTGGAGGGGCTGGAGGGGCTAGGTCATGATGGGGCTATGGCTGGAGGGGCTGGAGGGGCTGGAGGGGCTGGAGGGGCTGGAGGGGCTAGGTCATGATGGGGCTAGGGCTGGAGGGGCTAGGGCTGGAGGGGCTAGGGCTGGAGGGGCTGGAGGGGCTAGGTAATGATGGGGCTAGGGTTGGAGGGGCTAGGGATGGAGGGGCTAGGTGACGATGGGGCTAGGGCTGGAGGGGCTGGTGCTGGAGGGGCTAGGGTTGGAGGGGCTAGGTAACGATGGGCTAGGGTTGTAGGGGCTAGGTTAAGCTGGAGCTAGGAATGGAGGGGCTAGGGCTAAAGGGGCTAGGTAACGATGGGGCTAGGGTTGGAGGGGCTAGGTAACGATGGGGCTAGTGTTGGAGGGGCGATGGTTGGAAGGGCTGGGTTTACCATGCTTTTAAAGCTACTGTACGGTCTGGGATCTGGGAACCCGTTCAATTGTCTTTGTAATTCTGGGATCTGGGAATCTGTTCAATGTCATGTCTTGTATTGTCAGTCCTTGTATCTAGAGAGCTGTGTATAAATTTGTGAGTGGTCACATTTCCAGTTCCCTAGCCCAATCCCCTCAGCATTTACAGCTGAACAAGTGGCTGGGCTACCATTTTTAGTGATTTTTTCTTTCTTTGAATCCCAAACTGTAGCTTAAAGTTGGCTGGAGAAGGACATTGGATGTTTGGTCAGGATGATGATGAAGGTGTTGGCACGACATCACAGACATCCTGTCCTTCTGATAGGTCACGAAGAAAAACTATTAAAAACCATGTGCATTTCCCATACCCACTGACACTGACATACCAAATGTTATTTATGGCCCATGTCTCTGGGTCTGTCTCTGGGTCTGACTCTGGGTCTGTCTCTGGGTCTGACTCTGGGTCTGTCTCTGGGTCTGACTCTGGGTCTGACTCTGGGTCTGTCTCTGGGTCTGACTCTGTTTATGGCTGATGTTTAGGTGGGTCTGACTCTGTTTATGGCTGATGTTTAGGTGGGTCTGACTCTGTTTATGGCTGATGTTTGGGTGGGTCTGACTCTGTTTATGGCTGATGTTTAGGTGGGTCTGACTCTGTTTATGGCTGATGTTTATGTGGGTCTGACTCTGTTTATGGCTGATGTTTATGTGGGTCTGACTCTGCCCAGAAGCAGCTATAGTATGAGTACTGAACATGATATGAAATGATAGTTTGAACAATGTTTTGAGGCTATACAGTGTTTGTTTGCATTTACATTGTTTGTAAACATTGGAGTAAAACAAGGTTATATGTTAGTTGAACTAAGCTCATGAGGCAATTATGAGTTATATTCGTCAAGAATCAATGACTATAGGTCAACTTAGCAACTAAGGATTCTAGAACAGAGTGTTTTTACTCTGTTCCCAACCCATGTCTTTCTCTGCGGTAGGAACATTTTAGGAGCAACCTTAAACTTTTGGCAAGACTAAACAGACGTGTGAATGTTTGCATTGAATACAGTCAAACCATTTTTATGTTTAAATTAATTTGGCATGGAATCATGCAACGTTCAGAGTTACAACATGTAGTGACTTGCAAACACCTTTGGTAGTGATTACAGCTGTGAGTCTTCTAGGGCAAGTCTCCTAAGAGCTTTACACACCTGGATTGTACAATATTAGCCCATTATACTTTTCATAATTCTTCAAGATCTGTCAAGATGCTGGGGATAATGGCTATAAATCAAAGTTCAAGTGTTGCCATAGATTTTCAGGAACATTCACCGTCTTCTTGGTAAGCAACCCAGTGTAGATTTGGCTTTGTGTTGTAGGTTATTGTCCTGCTGAAAGGTGAATTCCTCTCCCAACGTCTGGTGTAAAGCAAACTGAAGCAGGTTTTCCTCTAGAATTGTGCTTGTGCTTAGCTCCATCCTGTTTCTTTTTATCCTGAAAAACTCCCCAGTATTTGCTGATGTCAAGCATACCCATACCATGATGCAGCCACCACCATGCTTGAAAATAAGGAGGCAGTTACTCAGTGATGTGTTGTGTTGGATTTGCCCCAAACATAAGTCTTTGCATTTAGGACAAAAAGTATAATACTTTGCCGTGTTGTTTTGCAGTAGTACTTTAGAGCCCTGTTGCATACAAGATGCATGTTTTGGAATATTTTTATTCTGTATATTTGCATTCTTCTTTTCTCTCTGTCATTTAAGTCATCATTGTGGAGTCACTAAAATATTGTTGAACCATCCTCAGTTTCCTCCCATCACAGCCATTGAACTCTGTAACTTTTAAAATCACTAATGGCCTCATGGTAAAATCCCTGAGCAGTTTCCTTCCTGTCCTGCATCTCAGTTCAGAAAGACGACTGTATCTTTGAGGTGTCTGGGTGGTTTAATACATCATCCACAGCATAATTATTAACTTCACCATACTTAAAGAGATATTCAATGTCTGATTTGTTATTGTTACCCATCTACCAATCACCGCCCTTCTTCATGAGGCTTCCGACAAGCTCCCTGGTCTTTGTAGTTGAATCTGTGCTTGAAATTCAATACTTGACTGAGGGACCTTACAGATGTTGTATGTATGGAGGACAGAGGAAGGTAAGTCGTAAAAAATCATCATAAACTTTTTTGAGTAGATTGTTGATAAAAAATGACAATTTAATCCATTTCAATCCCACTTTGAAACACAATAAAAATGAAAATAACACAATCAAATGTGAAAAATTCCAAGGGGTGTGAATATTTTGACACTGTGTCTATACTGTATCTCATAGATTAGTATTCCACTATAATTGATTATGATATGGAACAGATGTGATATGCGTTCAACATTCATTTCCTAAATCTCCATTGTGGCGTTGTTTATCTCTCTGACTCTTTTGAAATCTCCTCTGTATTATCCCCTCTCTCTCTCTCTCTCTCTCTCTCTCTCTCTCTCTCTCTCTCTCTCTCTCTCTCTCTCTCTCTCTGCCCCTCTGCTGTATAGAGAGACAGGAGGGGTCTGGAATCACCTGCCACCCCATTCTATGTCTTGTTGTTACAGTGATTTATTGCTCTAACACACATTCTCATTCCCACTCACAGGAACATCATGTAAAATGATAGTATGTCTTTGTCAGGGACACTAAACTCAGGGCCGTTTGTGTTTCAGCTCCACAATGTTTCACAGCCTTATCATTCCTGTCTAAAGCCCCTCGTCTGTCCCTGAGCTCACAAACACTGGGCTCAGGTTTCAGCCCTCTCCTCCTTTCCTCTCCTTTCCCTTCCTCCTCCTCCCCTCCTCTCTTCTCCTCTCCCCCTTTCCTCCTTTTTCCTCTCCTCCTCCTCCCCACTCCTCCTCTTCTCTCCTTTCCCTTCCTCCTCCACTACTCCTCCTCTCCTTCTCTCTTCTCCTCTCCTCCTCTCCTCTTTCCTTTCCTCTCCTCCTCTCTTTAACTCACAACCTGATTTAACAGTATGTGTTGGTATTGGATAGTCTCAACACTACTATCCTCTATGGTCTCTTGCTGCCCTCTACAGTAGTCTCTGTCTCTGTCTCTGTCTCTGTCTCTGTCTCTCTCTCTCTTTCTCTCTCTCTCTCTCTCTCTCTCTCTCTCTCTCTCTCTCCCTCTCTCCCCACTTTCTCCCTTTCCACCCCTCTCCCTCTCTTTCTCTATCAGCTCCCTCACCCTACACAGTAGCTCTGTCTCAAAACAGGATTATGTGCTAAGTGAAGTAAGGACATTCCAAATATGTTATAACTTGTAAATCTCAGATGTCTACAGGCTAAATTCCTCCCACACCAAACCCTTTTAACTGAGCTTGGAAATGTAAACAGTACATAGAAAGTTATACTTTCTACCTGCTTCTCTCACTGTCATCTCTCTCTCTCTCTCTCTCTCTCTCTCTCTCTCTCTCTCCTATCTCTCTCTCTCTCTCTCTCTCTCTCTCCTCTCTCTCCTCTCTCTCTCTCTCTCCTCTCTCTCTCCCTCTCTCTCTCTTCTCTCTCCTCTTTCCTCTCTCTCTCTCTCTCCTCTCTCTCTCCTCTCTCTCTCTCTCTCTCTCTCTCTCTCTCTCTCCTCTCTCCTCTCTCTATCTCTCTCTATCTCTCTCTCCTCTCTCTCTCCCTCCATCCTCTCCTGTAACAGTTAAAACACCTGGAGCACCTTTTCCTTCTCTCTGAGAACATGTATACGGTGCTGTAATGGTTTAACCTGTGGTGAAACATGATGATGCTTGTGGCCGAGGTCTTCCCTCTCCTGTCTAACTCAGCAGTCATGTCTTTATAACCCAGACGTGTAAGCTAGTAGTCACCTGCATGTATCCAGTATGCGCACGCACGCATGCACACACACGCACGCACACACACGCACGCACGCACGCACACACACACACACATATACACACACACACACACACACACACACACACACACACACACACACACACAGAGAGAGAGAGAGAGAGAGAGAGAGAGAGAGAGAGAGAGAGAGAGAGAGAGAGAGGAGAGAGAGATGAGAGAGAGAGAGAGAGAGAGAGAGAGAAAGGAGAGAGGTCCTGCCTCAGGTGAGTCTGTCTGTTAGAGCTCAGGTATACACTCAGAGAGAGAGACAGAGATGTTAAAAGAAAAACAAAGCAGAGGACAGGAGTCAACCCAGAGTTTCATCTCCAGGCTACACAGGCAGACAAGTTCCTGCTCTGAGACCTGTCACAATGTGAAGGAGAAGCTCAGAGACCTGTTACAAGGTGAAGGAGAGGCTCTGAGACCTGTCACAATGTGAAGGAGAGGCAATGAGACCTGTTACAAGGTGAAGGAGAGGCTCTGAGACCTGTTACAAGGTGAAGGAGAGGCTCTGAGACCTGTCACAATGTGAAGGAGAGGCAATGAGACCTGTCACAATGTGAAGGAGAGGCTCTGAGACCTGTCACAATGTGAAGGAGAGGCTCTGAGACCTGTCACAATGTGAAGGAGAGGCTCTGAGACCTGTTACAAGGTGAAGGAGAGGCTCTGAGACCTGTCACAATGTGAAGGAGAGGCAATGAGACCTGTCACAATGTGAAGGAGAGGCTCTGAGACCTGTCACAATGTGAAGGAGAGGCTCTGAGACCTGTCACAATGTGAAGGAGAGGCTCTGAGACCTGTCACAAGGTGAAGGAGAGGCTCTGAGACCTGTCACAATGTGAAGGAGAGGCTCTGAGACCTGTCACAAGGTGAAGGAGAGGCTCTGAGACCTGTCACAATGTGAAGGAGAGGCAATGAGACCTGTCACAATGTGAAGGAGAGGCTCTGAGACCTGTCACAATGTGAAGGAGAGGCTCTGAGACCTGTTACAAGGTGAAGGAGAGGCTCTGAGACCTGTCACAATGTGAAGGAGAGGCTCTGAGACCTGTCACAATGTGAAGGAGAGGCAATGAGACCTGTCACAATGTGAAGGAGAGGCTCTGAGACCTGTCACAATGTGAAGGAGAGGCTCTGAGACCTGTTACAATGTGAAGGAGAGGCTCTGAGACCTGTTACAATGTGAAGGAGAGGCTCTGAGACGTGTTACAATGTGAAGCAGAGGCTCTGAGTCCTGTCACAATGTGAAGGAGAGGCTCTGAGACCTGTCACAATGTGAAGGAGAGGCTCTGAGACCAGTCACAAGGTGAAGGAGAGGCTCTGAGACCTGTTACAAGGTGAAGGAGAGGCTCTGAGACCTGTCACAAGGTGAAGGAGAGGCTCTGAGACCTGTCACAATGTGAAGGAGAGACTCTGAGACCTGTCACAAGGTGAAGGAGAGGCTCTGAGACCTGTCACAATGTGAAGGAGAGGCTCAAAGGTCAGGGTGTGTGTCAAAGGTCACGTTGTGTGTCAATTACAGGAAAACAACCAGCTGCCCTACTGCCTACAAGTGTATATCTTTCCTTGTATTGCAAACGTTTTGGTCCTGTAAGGATTTGAAGGATTTATATTTTCAAAATGTAAAAGCCACTATATTATAGTGACAATACAACAATACAACATTTACACAGGAACCTTTGACAGGAGAAAGATCCTGTTGCGGAGGGACAGTGTTGACAGTGGCGCTAGGTGGAACGCCTTGTTTTAGGCTGGTGTTGAGTGTCCGACTGCCTATGTGTTGGGATGCTCTGTTTGGGGTCCACACACACACACACACACACACACACACACACACACACACACACACACACACACACACATACACACACGTACACACACACACAACTAGTTTAGCATTAGAGGTATGTGGTCATTTTCTGCTTAATTAGGTCCAGTAAACTGACTCTCATTAGAAAGCAGCTGTAAACGCACAGACAGACACACAGACAGACAGACACACAGACACACAGACACACAGACAGACAGACAGACAGACAGACAGACAGACAGACAGACAGACACACAGACACACAGACACACAGACACACAGACACACAGACACACAGACACACAGACACACAGACACACAGACACACACACACAGACAGACACACAGACACACAGACACACAGACACACAGACACACAGACAGACACACAGACAGACAGACAGACAGACACACAGACACACAGACACACAGACAGACAGACAGGTCTACTAAGCCTATAACCTCTGTGGGGAAAGGTCAGTTACTAGAGCTTGAACCCAGTCCCCTCCTCCCCATCACCCAAATAGACTCCTGAGATCCTACAGTCTCTTGTCAAACTGCACTTTTCATGTCATAAATTGGACAACCAATATATGTATGTGTGTGTGTGTGTGTGTGTGTGTGTGTGTGTGTGTGTGTGTGTGTGTGTGTGTGTGTGTGTAGATGTGTCTGAAAAAGAGATAACCCTCGACCTGGAGGAGTTGCTGATGATGGGGGACATTGGCATGGCTTGTTAACACACAGAACAGAGGAAAGACGAGCACAAGACCAAGAGAAATGAACCCCGTAATGACAGTTATTTGACTTCTGGGACGACCACTCTTTTCAAAATCACACAACAAAACAACACTGTCAAGTAGAAGGGAGACTTTCACACAACAAAACAACACTGTCAGGTAGAAGGGAGACTTTCACACAACAAAACAACACTGTCAAGTTGCAGGTAGACTTTCACACAACAAAACAACACTGTCAGGTTGCAGGTAGACTTTCACACAACAAAACAACACTGTCAAGTAGGAAGGAGACTTTCACACAACAAAACAACACTGTCAAGTTGCAGATAGACTTTCACACAACAAAACAACACTGTCAAGTTGCAGATAGACTTTCACACAACAAAACAACACTGTCAAGTAGCAGGTAGACTTTCACACAACAAAACAACACTGTCAAGTTGCAGATAGACTTTCACACAACAAAACAACACTCAACAAAACAACACTGTCAAGTAGCATGGTAGACTTTCACACAACAAAACAACACTGTCAAGTAGCAGGTAGACTTTCACACACCAAAACAACACTGTCAAGTAGCAGGTAGACTTTCACACAACAAAGTAGTAAACTAGGCAGGAAATAAATAAATATAACATAACCACCAAACTGGACAGTTGCCAAATTTCCAACAGTCATTAGCGCCAACCAACGGGTGCAGCTACGCCAGCTTGCTCATTAAACACACACACACACACACACACACGCACACACGCACGCACGCACGCACGCACACACACACACACACACACACACACACACACACACACACACACTGGTTCAGGCAGCTCTGTGCTCATTAAAGAGCAGAGAGAACTATAACCATTAAAAGTCCATTAGTTGCCATGTAATTCTGTGGAACTAAACGATGAGGAGTAATCAAAAACACATGAAACCCAGCTGGGTGACTGGGCAAACTGTTCCCATTAGGGGACCATCCATCAGCCACAATGGCTTTTGGGGTGTCAATTTATCAGCTCCTCAATTTGACTTTGACCCCCTTTGTCTCTCTCTCTCTCTCTCTCTCTCTGTTGATCTCTGTCTCTGTCACTTTCTCTGGTGATCTCTGTCACTTTCTCTGGTGATCTCTGTCTCTGTCACTTTCTCTGGTGATCTCTGTCTCTGTCACTTTCTCTGGTGATCTCTGTCACTTTCTCTGGTGATCTCTGTCACTTTCTCTGGTGATCTCTGTCTCTGTCACTTTCTCTGGTGATCTCTGTCTTTGTCACTTTCTCTGGTCATCTCTGTCACTTTCTCTGGTGATCTCTGTCTCTGTCACTTTCTCTGGTGATCTCTGTCACTTTCTCTGGTGATCTCTGTCTCTGTCACTTTCTCTGGTGACCTCTGTCACTGTCACTTTCTCTGGTGATCTCTGTCACTCTGTAACTTTCTCTGGTGATCTCTGTCACTTTCTCTGGTGATCTCTGTCACTTTCTCTGGTGATCTCTGTCACTCTCTTTCATGTCAACTCTTTCATGTTTGTCTTTCCATTCTTTCACTCTCCATCTATCTCTCTATCTGTTGTTGTCCTACTCTATCAATCTAATATTTTAATATTTTAATATTTTGTCTTTGTGATTTGAAATCGATACAGATGATTTTTAAAAGCATGGGCCCAAAAAATATATTGTATAATTTCCACTTGGATACTAAACATTGAACAAGGCAAACATCTTTTCTTCATTTATTTATTTTTAGTTAACCTTTATTTAATATAACTAGACAAGTCAGTTAAGAACACATTCTTATTTACAATGAGGGCCTACCAAAAGGCAAAAGGCCTCCTGCGGTGATGTCGGCTGCGATTAAAAATATAAAATAAAAAATGTAGGACAAAACACACATCATGACAAGAGAGACAACACAACACTACATAAAGAGAGACCGAAAGACAACAACATAGCATGGCAGCAACACATGACAACACAGCATGGTAGAAACATGACATGGTAGCAGCACAACATGATAGCAACACAACATGGGTAGCAGCACAAACATGTACAATGGTATAATCACAGCCATGAATACCCCCCCCCCCCCCCCCCCCCCCCCCAAGCAGACACATCGATGGCCCTGAAAGAACTTCACTGCACTCTATGTAAACTGGAAACCAAATATCCTGAGGCTGCATTTATTGTAGCTGGGGATTTTAACAAAGCTAATCTGAAAACAAGGCTCCCTAAATTTTATTAGCATATAGAATGCACAACTCGAGCTGGCAGCATTCTGGATCATTGCTTCTCTAACTTTCATGACACATGCAAAGCCCTCACCCGCCCTCCATTCGGCAAATCTGACCACGACTCCATTTTGTTGCTCCCAGCCTATAGACAGAAACTAAAACAGGAAACGCCCGTGCTCAGGTCTGTTCAACGCTGGTCCGACCAATCGGATTCCACGGAACCACTGATTTTAATCATGGCAAGGCGACCGGAAACATGACCGAATACAAACAGTGTAGCTATTCCCTCCGCAAGGCAATCAAACAAGCTAAGCATCAGTATAGAGACAAAGTAGAGTCGCAATTCAACGGCTCAAACACGAGACGTATGTGACAGGGTCTACAGCCAATCATGGATTACAAAAAGAAAACCAGCCCCGTCATGGACACCGACGTCTTGCTCCCAGACAAATTAAACAACTTCTTTGCTCACTTTGAGGACAATACAGTGCCACTGACATGGCCCGCTACCAAAACCTATGGGCTCTCCTTCACTGCAGCCAACGTGAGTAAAACATTTAAACGTGTTAACCCTCGCAATGCTGCCGGCCCAGATGGCATCCCTAGCCGCATCCTCAGAGCATGTGCAGACCAGTTGGCTGGTGTGTTTACGGACATATTCAATCAATCCCTGTCCCAGTCCGCTGTGCCCACAAGCTTCAAGAGGGCCACCATTGTTCCTGTTCCCAAGAAAGCTAAGGTAACTGAGCTAATCGACTATCGCCCCATAGCACTCACTTCTGTCATCATGAAATGCTTTGAGAGACTAGTCAAGGATCATATCACCTCCACCTTACCAGATACCCTAGACCCACTACAATTTGCTTACCGCCCCAATAGGTTCATAGATGATGCAATCGCAATCACACTGCACACTGCCCTAACCCATCTGGACAAGAGGCATACCTATGTAAGAATGCTGTTAATCGACTACAGCTCAGCATTTAACCCATAGTACCCTCCAAACTTGTCATTAAGCTCAAGACCCTGGGTCTCAACTCCACCCTGTGCAACTGGGTCCTGGACTTTCTGATGGGCCGCCCCCAGGTGGTGAGGGTAGGAAACAACATCTCTACCCCGCTGATCCTCAACACTGTGGCCCCACAAGGGTGCGTTCTCAGCCCTTTCCTGTACTCCCTGTTCACCCATGACTGCGTGGCCATGCACGCCTCCAACTCAATCATCAAGTTTGCAGACGACACTACAGTGGTAGGCTTGATTACCAACAACGATGAGACGGCCTACAGGGAGGAGGTGAGGGCCCTCGGAGTGTGGTGTCAGGAAAATAACCTCACACTCAATGTCAAGAAAACAAAGGAGATGATCATGGACTTCAGGAAACAGCAGAGGAAGCACCCCCCACATCTGATGGCCGAATGGTAAAGAACATCTAGCCGCTCGAGAGCACCCTTACCTGCCGACCTATAAATTATGTCTCCGTAATCTAGCATGGGTAGGATGGTCATCTGAATCAGGGTTAGTTTGGCAGCTGGGGTGAAAGAGGAGTGATTACATAGAGGAAACCAAGTCTATATTTAACTTTAGCCTGCAGCTCTGAGGCTCTAAACCCTCAGAGGTAATAATCACACCTGTGGGAAGAGGGGCATTATTCTTACCAAACCACATGACGTTAGTTTTGAAGGTGTTCCGAACAAGGTTAAGGGCAGAAAGCTTGTTGGACACTAAGAAAGCTTTGTTGTAGAGCGTTTAACACAAAATCCGGGGAGGGGCCAGCCAAATATAAGACTCTATCATCTGCATATAAATGGATAAGAGAGCTTCCTACTGCCTGAGCTATGTTGTTGATGTAAATTGAGAAGAGCGTGGGGCCTAGGATTGAGCCTTGGGGTACAACCTTGGTGACAGGCAGTGGATGAGACAGCAGATGTTCTGACATTATACACTGCACTCTTTGAGAGAGGTAGTTAGCAATCCAGGCCAAAGTCCCTCAGAGACACCAATACGCCGACAAGAATGGAATGGTCTATTGTATCAAGTCAATAAAAATAGCTTAGAATCAAGGGCAATGGTGACATTATTGAGGACCTTTAAGGTTGCAGTGACACATCCATAACCTGAACGGAAACCAGATTGCATGCCAGAGAGAATACTATAGACATCAAGAAAGCCAGTCAGTTGATTATTGTCAAGTTTTTCCAACACTTTTGATAAACAGGGCAAAATAGAAATAGGCCTATAACAGTTAGGATCAGCTTGATCTCACCCTTTAAATAAAGGACGAAACGTGGCTGCCTTCCAAGCAATGGGGACCTCCCCAGAGAGAAGAGACAGGTTAAAAAAGTCTGACATTATGGTGATTATAGAAGCAGCAACCTTAAAGAAGAAAGGGTGTAGTTTAAAGAGACCCTTTAGCACCTCGGACTCAGTGACCGCAGGAGAAACTTTGTAGCGGGGCAGGGGAAAAAGAGGGAGGAGCATCGGGTCTAGTTGCATTAGATGGGAGATGAGGAAATGTAAAAAAAAAACATCTACACCACTATGATAAAGAGGTCCGGCTAACTGATCATTCTACACCACTATGGTAAAGAGGTCTGGCTAACTGATCGTTCTACACCACTATGGTAAAGAGGTCTGGCTAACTGATCATTATACACCACTATGGTAAAGAGGTCCGGCTAACTGATCATTCTACACCACTGTGGTAAAGAGGTCTGGCTAACTGATCATTATACACCACTATGGTAAAGAGGTCTGGCTAACTGATCATTCTACACCACTATGGTAAAGAGGTCTGGCTAACTGATCATTATACACCACTATGGTAAAGAGGTCTGGCTAACTGATCATTCTACACCACTGTGGTAAAGAGGTCTGGCTAACTGATCATTATACACCACTATGGTAAAGAGGTCTGGCTAACTGATCGTTGTACACCACTATGGTAAAGAGGTCTGGCTAACTGATCATTCTACACCACTATGGTAAAGAGGTCTGGCTAACTGATCATTCTACACCACTATGGTAAAGAGGTCTGGCTAACTGATCATTCTACACCACTATGGTAAAGAGGTCTGGCTAACTGATCATTCTACACCACTATGGTAAAGAGGTCTGGCTAACTGATCATTCTACACCACTATGGTAAAGAGGTCCATATTGCTGTATTGCTAATTCATCTGGTCTGAAAACAGAGGTGCCAGCTGACATCATTCTACACCACACCACAGCTGTGATTATAGCTCAACTGAAGCGCAATAATGTTTTATGAATGGTAGCTTTCCTGAGGCTTGTAAAATGTGTCAGAGTCTCCGCTCTGTCTCTTCACAGTGGAAAGTGGTGGGTAGCACCAGGGCCTGGTTTATTGCTTGTAAAATGGCACTATGCAGGTCAACACGCATATTTCACACAGAAAACACACACACACACACACACACACACACACACACACACACACACACACACACACACACACACACACACACACACACACACACACACACACACACACACACACACACACAAACGAAACAAGCCAGACTCCGTGTAACGGTTGTTGTATCTGAGCTCTCTCTCTCTCTCTCTCTCTCTCTCTCTCTCTCTCTCTCTCTCTCTCTCTCTCTCTGCTGATTGATTTTGAGCTGAGTTGGGTTGTTCGTTCTCTGACATGCAGACTAGACACTTATTCACACATTCATCACCATGAAGTTGGTGGTGGCTAAACCAATATGTTGTTTCTATGTGTTATGTCTCGTTCCTCTCCCTTCCCCTCCACTGACAAAGAACAGAGGGTTGCAATAAGGTTAAGCCGTGTGTACACTACACAATTTGGGCCCTAATATAGCTATCCCAGGCAAGGCTTTGAGATCGGAGACTAAAGCCGCATGTCGTTGCCGACTCGGGGCCCGCGGCCGTCACCGACGCTGTTGAATGTGAGCAGATCAGAGACATAATCTTTCAGCCGTCCCAGACGTCCTGATATTTTAAACATATTTGATTTTATTTGCAGAAAATCTGGAATGCTCTTGAGGTGTTAGATGTGCAACTACACATTTTGAGAACAGTAATCAGCAACAGCCAATTAGAGGTCAATTAGAGAAGAAGCCAGAGAGATGATGACGTTGTTTCACATCAACCAGAATATATAGACTAGAGCAGGACTAATGACTACTACTGGTATGAATATATAGACTAGAGCAGGACTAATGACTACTACTGGTATGAATATATAGACTAGAGCAGGACTACTGGTATGAATATATAGACTAGAACAGGACTACTGGTATGAATATATAGACTAGAACAGGACTAATGACTACTACTGGTATGAATATATAGACTAGAGCAGGACTAATGACTACTACTGGTATGAATATATAGACTAGAGGAGGACTAATGACTACTACTGGTATGAATATATAGACTAGAACAGGACTAATGACTACTACTGGTATGAATATATAGACTAGAGCAGGACTAATGACTAATACTGGTATGAATATATAGACTAGAGCAGGACTAATGACTACTACTGGTATGAATATATAGACTAGAACAGGACTACTAGTATGAATATATAGACTAGAACAGGACTAATGACTACTACTGGTATGAATATATAGACTAGAGCAGGACTAATGACTAATACTGGTATGAATATATAGACTAGAACAGGACTAATGACTACTACTGGTATGAATATATAGACTAGAACAGGACTAATGACTACTACTGGTATGAATATATAGACTAGAGCAGGACTAATGACTAATACTGGTAGGAATATAAAGACTAGAGCAGGACTAATGACTACTACTAGTATGAATATATAGACTAGAGCAGGACTAATGACTACTACTGGTATGAATATATAGACTAGAACAGGACTAATGACTACTACTGGTATGAATATATAGACTAGACCAGGACTAATGACTACTACTGGTATGCATATATAGACTAGAACAGGACTACTGGTATGAATATATAGACTAGAACAGGACTAATGACTACTACTGGTATGAATATATAGACTAGAACAGGACTAATGACTACTACTGGTATGAATATATAGACTAGAACAGGACTAATGACTACTACTGGTATGAATATATAGACTAGAGCAGGACTAATGACTACTACTGGTATGAATATATAGACTAGAACAGGACTGATGACTACTACTAGTATGAATATATAGACTAGAGCAGGACTAATGACTACTACTGGTATGAATATATAGACTAGAACAGGACTAATGACTACTACTGGTATGAATATATAGACTAGAACAGGACTAATGACTACTACTGGTATGAATATATAGACTAGAACAGGACTAATGACTACTACTGGTATGAATATATAGACTAGAACAGGACTAATGACTACTACTGGTATGAATATATAGACTAGAGCAGGACTACTGGTATGAATATATAAACTAGAGTAGGACTACTGACTACTACTGGTATGAATATATAGACTAGAGGAGGACTAATGACTACTACTGGTATGAATATATAGACTAGACCAGGACTACTGGTATGAATATATAGACTAGAACAGGACTAATGACTACTACTAGTATGAATATATAGACTAGAACAGGACTAATGACTAATACTGGTATGAATATATAGACTAGAACAGGACTACTGGTATGAATATATAGACTAGAACAGGACTACTGGTATGAATATATAGACTAGAGTAGGACTACTGACTACTACTGGTATGAAAATATAGACTAGAGGAGGACTAATGACTACTACTGGTATGAATATATAGACTAGAGCAGGACTACTGGTATGAATATATAGACTAGAACAGGACTACTGGTATGAATATATAGACTAGAACAGGACTACTGGTATGAATATATAGACTAGAACAGGACTACTGGTATGAATATATAGACTAGAGTAGGACTACTGACTACTACTGGTATGAATATATAGACTAGAGGAGGACTAATGACTACTACTGGTATGAATATATAGACTAGAGCAGGACTACTGGTATGAATATATAGACTAGAACAGGACTAATGACTACTACTAGTATGAATATATAGACTAGAACAGGACTAATGACTAATACTGGTATGAATATATAGACTAGAACAGGACTACTGGTATGAATATATAGACTAGAACAGGACTAATGACTACTACTGGTATGAATATATAGACTAGAACAGGACTAATGACTACTACTGGTATGAATATATAGACTAGAACAGGACTACTGGTATGAATATATAGACTAGAACAGGACTAATGACAACTACTTGTATGAATATATAGACTAGAGCAGGACTAATGACTACTACTAGTATGAATATATAGACTAGAACAGGACTAATGACTACTACTGGTATGAATATATAGACTAGAACAGGACTAATGACTACTACTAGTATGAATATATAGACTAGAACAGGACTAATGACTAATACTGGTATGAATATATAGACTAGAACAGGACTACTGGTATGAATATATAGACTAGAACAGGACTAATGACTACTACTGGTATGAATATATAGACTAGAACAGGACTAATGACTACTACTGGTATGAATATATAGACTAGAACAGGACTACTGGTATGAATATATAGACTAGAACAGGACTAATGACAACTACTTGTATGAATATATAGACTAGAGCAGGACTAATGACTACTACTAGTATGAATATATAGACTAGAACAGGACTAATGACTACTACTGGTATGAATATATAGACTAGAGCAGGACTAATGACTACTACTAGTATGAATATATAGACTAGAACAGGACTAATGACTACTACTGGTATGAATATATAGACTAGAACAGGACTAATGACTACTAATGGTATGAATATATAGACTAGACAGGACTAATGACTACTACTGGTATGAATATATAGACTAGAACAGGACTAATGACTACTACTGGTATGAATATATAGACTAGAACAGGACTAATGACTACTACTGGTATGAATATATAGACTAGAACAGGACTAATGACTACTATGGTATGAATATATAGACTAGAACAGGACTAATGACTACTACTGGTATGAATATATAGACTAGAGCAGGACTAATGACTACTACTGGTATGAATATATAGACTAGAGCAGGACTACTGGTATGAATATATAGACTAGAACAGGACTACTGGTATGAATATATAGACTAGAGCAGGACTAATGACTACTACTGGTATGAATATATAGACTAGAGCAGGACTAATGACTACTACTGGTATGAATATATAGACTAGAACAGGACTAATGACTACTGCTGGTATGAATATATAGACTAGAGCAGGACTAATGACTACTACTAGTATGAATATATAGACTAGAACAGGACTACTGGTATGAATATATAGACTAGAACAGGACTAATGACTACTACTGGTATGAATATATAGACTAGAGCAGGACTAATGACTACTACTGGTATGAATATAGACTAGAGCAGGACTAATGACTACTACTGGTATGAATATATAGACTAGAACAGGACTACTGGTATGAATATATAGACTAGAACAGGACTACTAGTATGAATATATAGACTAGAACAGGACTACTGGTATGAATATATAGACTAGAGCAGGACTACTGGTATGAATATATAGACTAGAACAGGACTAATGACTACTACTGGTATGAATATATAGACTAGAACAGGACTAATGACTACTACTGGTATGAATATATAGACTAGAACAGGACTAATGACTACTACTGGTATGAATATATAGACTAGAACAGGACTAATGACTACTACTGGTATGAATATATAGACTAGAGCAGGACTAATGACTACTACTGGTATGAATATATAGACTAGAACAGGACTGATGACTACTACTAGTATGAATATATAGACTAGAGCAGGACTAATGACTACTACTGGTATGAATATATAGACTAGAACAGGACTAATGACTACTACTGGTATGAATATATAGACTAGAACAGGACTAATGACTACTACTGGTATGAATATATAGACTAGAACAGGACTAATGACTACTACTGGTATGAATATATAGACTAGAACAGGAACTAATGACTACTACTGGTATGAATATATCGACTAGAGCAGGGACTACTGGTATGAATATATAAACTAGAGTAGGACTACTGACTACTACTGGTATGAATATATAGACTAGAGGAGGACTAATGACTACTACTGGTATGAATATATAGACTAGACCAGGACTACTGGTATGAATATATAGACTAGAACAGGACTAATGACTACTACTAGTATGAATATATAGACTAGAACAGGACTAATGACTACTACTGGTATGAATATATAGACTAGAACAGGACTACTGGTATGAATATATAGACTAGAACAGGACTACTGGTATGAATATATAGACTAGAGTAGGACTACTGACTACTACTGGTATGAAAATATAGACTAGAGGAGGACTAATGACTACTACTGGTATGAATATATAGACTAGAGCAGGACTACTGGTATGAATATATAGACTAGAACAGGACTACTGGTATGAATATATAGACTAGAACAGGACTACTGGTATGAATATATAGACTAGAACAGGACTACTGGTATGAATATATAGACTAGAGTAGGACTACTGACTACTACTGGTATGAATATATAGACTAGAGGAGGACTAATGACTACTACTGGTATGAATATATAGACTAGAGCAGGACTACTGGTATGAATATATAGACTAGAACAGGACTAATGACTACTACTAGTATGAATATATAGACTAGAACAGGACTAATGACTAATACTGGTATGAATATATAGACTAGAACAGGACTACTGGTATGAATATATAGACTAGAACAGGACTAATGACTACTACTGGTATGAATATATAGACTAGAACAGGACTATGACTACTACTGGTATGAATATATAGACTAGAACCAGGACTACTGGTATGATATATAGACCTAGAACAGGACTAATGACAACTACTTGTATGAATATATAGACTAGAGCAGGACTAATGACTACTACTAGTATGATATATAGACTAGAACAGGACTAATGACTACTACTGGTATGAATATATAGACTAGAACAGGACTAATGACTACTACTAGTATGAATATATAGACTAGAACAGGACTAATGACTATACTGGTATGAATATATAGACTAGAACAGGACTACTGGTATGAATATATAGACTAGAACAGGACCTAATGACTACTACTGGTATGAATATATAGACTAGAACAGGACTAATGACTACTACTGGTATGAATATATAGACCTAGAACATGACTACTGGTATGAATATATAGACTAGAACAGGACTAATGACAACTACTTGTATGAATATATAGACTAGAGCAGGGACTAATGACTACTACTAGGTATGAATATATAGACTAGAACAGGACTAATGACTACTACTGGTATGAATATATAGACTAGAGCAGGACTAATGACTACTACTAGTATGAATATATAGACTAGAACAGGACTAATGACTACTACTGGTATGAATATATAGACTAGAACAGGACTAATGACTACTAATGGTATGAATATATAGACTAGAACAGGACTAATGACTACTACTGGTATGAATATATAGACTAGAACAGGACTAATGACTACTACTGGTATGAATATATAGACTAGAACAGGACTAATGACTACTACTGGTATGAATATATAGACTAGAACAGGACTAATGACTACTACTGGTATGAATATATAGACTAGAACAGGACTAATGACTACTACTGGTATGAATATATAGACTAGAGCAGGACTAATGACTACTACTGGTATGAATATATAGACTAGAGCAGGACTACTGGTATGAATATATAGACTAGAACAGGACTACTGGTATGAATATATAGACTAGAGCAGGACTAATGACTACTACTGGTATGAATATATAGACTAGAGCAGGACTAATGACTACTACTGGTATGAATATATAGACTAGAACAGGACTAATGACTACTGCTGGTATGAATATATAGACTAGAGCAGGACTAATGACTACTACTAGTATGAATATATAGACTAGAACAGGACTACTGGTATGAATATATAGACTAGAACAGGACTAATGACTACTACTGGTATGAATATATAGACTAGAGCAGGACTAATGACTACTACTGGTATGAATATATAGACTAGAGCAGGACTAATGACTACTACTGGTATGAATATATAGACTAGAACAGGACTACTGGTATGAATATATAGACTAGAACAGGACTACTAGTATGAATATATAGACTAGAACAGGACTACTGGTATGAATATATAGACTAGAGCAGGACTACTGGTATGAATATATAGACTAGAACAGGACTAATGACTACTACTGGTATGAATATATAGACTAGAACAGGACTAATGACTACTACTGGTATGAATATATAGACTAGAACAGGACTAATGACTACTACTGGTATTAATACATAGACTAGAGCAGGACTAATGACTACTACTGGTATGAATATATAGACTAGAACAGGACTAATGACTACTACTGGTATGAATATATAGACTAGAGCAGGACTAATGACTACTACTAGTATGAATATATAGACTAGAGCAGGACTAATGACTACTACTAGTATGAATATATAGACTAGAACAGGACTAATGACTACTACTGGTATGAATATATAGACTAGAACAGGACTAATGACTACTACTGGTATGAATATATAGACTAGAACAGGACTAATGACTACTACTGGTATGAATATATAGACTAGAACAGGACTAATGACTACTACTAGTATGAATATATAGACTAGAGCAGGACTAATGACTACTACTAGTATGAATATATAGACTAGAACAGGACTAATGACTACTACTGGTATGAATATATAGACTAGAACAGGACTAATGACTACTACTGGTATGAATATATAGACTAGAGCAGGACTAATGACTACTACTGGTATGAATATATCGACTAGAGCAGGACTAATGACTACTACTGGTATGAATATATAGACTAGAGCAGGACTACTGGTATGAATATATAGACTAGAACAGGACTAATGACTACTACTGGTATGTGTTTCTACTTTCCTTTAACCAAAGCCAGTGTCAAATGTTTGAAGCTCACAAGCAATGTTTTTCAAATAAAAATGTATTGGCTGGATATTTCAGCTATGATTGGCTGTGTGAATGTCTGACTGAACGTTTATAAGGCTGCTTTGAGCCACAGCTTATCGTAGCTATGTTAACCAAGTGAATAATCATGTAGTGTGTGACTTCCTGTCTGAGTCCCATCGTTTAGTGTGCGCACCACTACGTCGGCAACAACACAACAAACTACAGGAAAGCCCGTTGTTTAATGTGAGATGCTCAGTGATGTTAGGATTCTTAAAGTCTTGCAGACTGTGTTCGCCTGGCGTTAGTCAGTCTCTCCCTGGTACAGACTGTCTCATGCCTGCTCCTCTCAGTACAGTATCGTGCCGTTTCTGACGGTGACCCCTGGTACGTTCTGTAGTGATGGGAGTGTCCGGTAGGGGTGTCTGATGCCGCCGGGCTCCAATCAGGTGATGCAACTCTACACGCACCTCCATGATGAAAAGAGCATGGATCCCCCATGGTGGTGAAGTAATCAACTAATTATCTCAGCAACGTTGGGAAGGTAATAAAGTAGTCAGGTGTAGAGGTGTGTGTGCGTGAGCGTGAGTGTTGTGTGTGCATGAGCGTGTGTGTGTGTGCGTGTGCGCGTGAGTGTGTGTGTATAAGTGTGTGTATAAGTGTGTGTTTGTGCTTGTGTTTGCGTGAGCGTATGTGTGTGTGTGTGTGTGTGTGTGTGTGTGTGTGTGTGTGTGTGTGTGTGTGTGTGTGTGTGTGTGTGTGTGTGTGTGTGTGTGTGTGTGTGTGGGTGTGTGTGTGTGTGTGTGAAATGGATAACATTTTGGCTACTCTGTGCTCATTAGTGTTTCTGAATAAAGGAATGTTTGATACTTCAGACAGATTCTGTCCATTTGAAGTTAGAAGGGAACGTGGAGAGGTTAGGTAATACATATATATATAAAATCTGAAAATATACCATACCCACGTCGAGCTAGATGAGCTGGATCACACACAGGCTAAATGAAGTGGAATGAAAACCTGGAATGAAAACCTTGGCCTTCGTCCTAGCAGTTCATTAAAAGCCTGTATAGCAGGGCCTCAGGACTGGTGGTCTGTGTACGGGGGGAGCTGAACTCCTGGCTCATTACTGGCTCGTCGTGGTGTATAGGGGGCAGGGGAAGATACAAGAGCAGGATAATTAATATGAGGTTGGAACAAACACTTTATATCCAACATGGTATCATTGCTTAGCATCACTTTCTGAAGATTTTCAAAAAGATAAGCAGCATGATTATTGACGCATAAGTCATTATGTCATCGTTGCAATCAATGTACAAAAACGTCTGTTCATATCACCAGGAACTAGTGCTCTGTAAGGTGTTAAACTACTGGGTCAGGAAGGTGTTTCTATCACCATAGGAACTAGTGCTCTGTAAGGTGTTAAACTACTGAGTCAGGAAGGTGTTTATATCACCAGGAACTAGTGCTCTGTAAGGTGTTAAACTACTGGGTCAGGAAGGTGTTTAAATCACCAGGAACTAGTGCTCTGTAAGGTGTGAAACTACTGGGTCAGGAAGGTGTTAATATCACCATAGGAACGAGTGCTCTGTAAGGTGTTAACCTACTGGGTCAGGAAGGTGTTTATATCACCATAGGAACTAGTGCTCTGTAAGGTGTTAAACCACTGGGTCAGGAAGGTGTTTATATCACCAGGAACTAGTGCTCTGTAAGGTGTTAAACTACTGGGTCAGGAAGGTGTTTATATCACCATAGGAACTAGTGCTCTGTAAGGTGTTTAACTACTGGGTCAGGAAGGTGTTTAAATCATCATAGGAACTAGTGCTCTGTAAGGTGTTAAACTACTGAGTCAGGAAGGTGTTTATATCACCAGGAACTAGTGCTCTGTAAGGTGTTAACCTACTGGGTCAGGAAGGTGTTTATATCACCAGGATCTAGTGCTCTGTAAGGTGTTAACCTACTGGGTCAGGAAGGTGTTCATATCACCATAGGAACTAGTGCTCTGTAAGGTGTTAAACTACTGAGTCAGGAAGGTGTTTATATCACCATAGGAACTAGTGCTCTGTAAGGTGTTAAACTACTGGGTCAGGAAGGTGTTTATATCACCAGGAACTAGTGCTATTTAAGGTGTTAACCTACTGGGTCAGGAAGGTGTTTATATCACCATAGGAACTAGTGCTCTGTAAGGTGTTAAACTACTGGGTCAGGAAGGTGTTAATATCACCATAGGAACTAGTGCTCTGTAAGGTGTTAAACTACTGGGTCAGGAAGGTGTTTATATCACCATAGGAACTAGTGCTATGTAAGGTGTTAAACTACTGGGTCAGGAAGGTGTTTATATCACCAGGAACTAGTGCTCTGTAAGGTGTGAAACTACTGGGTCAGGAAGGTGTTTATATCACCAGGAACTAGTGCTCTGTAAGGTGTTAAAACTACTGGGTCAGGAAGGTGTTTATATCACCATAGGAACTAGTGCTCTGTAAGGTGTTAACCTACTGGGTCAGGAAGTTGTTTATATCACCATAGGAACTAGTGCTCTGTAAGGTGTTAAACTACTGAGTCAGGAAGGTGTTTATATCACCATAGGAACTAGTGCTCTGTAAGGTGTTAAACTACTGGGTCAGGAAGGTGTTTATATCACCAGGAACTAGTGCTATTTAAGGTGTTAACCTACTGAGTCAGGAAGGTGTTTATATCACCATAGGAACTAGTGCTCTGTAAGGTGTTAACCTACTGGGTCAGGAAGGTGTTTATATCACCATAGGAACTAGTGCTCTGTAAGGTGTTAAACTACTGGGTCAGGAAGGTGTTTATATCACCATAGGAACTAGTGCTCTGTAAGGTGTTAAACTACTGGGTCAAGAAGGTGTTTATATCACCATAGGAACTAGTGCTCTGTAAGGTGTTAAACTACTGGGTCAGGAAGGTGTTTATATCACCATAAGAACTAGTGCTCTGTAAGGTGTTAAACTACTGGGTCAGGAAGGTGTTTATATCACCATAGGAACTAGTGCTCTGTAAGGTGTTAAAGTACTCGGTCAGGAAGGTGTTTATATCACCATAGGAACTAGTGCTCTGTAAGGTGTTAAACCCCTCTCTCTATCTCTCGCTCTCCTCTAGACTGAAGTTAAGATAATAGTTGGGGCGGCAGGTAGCCTATGGTTAGAGCGTTGGACTAGTAACCGAAAGGTTGCAAGATTGAATCCCCGAGCTGACAAGGTACAAATCTCTCGTTCCGCCCCTGAACAAGGTAGTTAACCCACTGTTCCTAGGTAGGCCGTCATTGAAAATAAGAATTTGTTCTTAACTGACTTGCCTGGTAAAATAAAAAATAAAAAAATGATTTATGAACAAAAGCTCAGTGCTTTACTTGGGATGAAAGAAGTGCAGGAGTTGTCTGTACTGCATCATGTCAGGAGATCTAAAGAGCATTAACCTGATGTTACCGTACCGCATCATGTCAGGAGATCTAAAGAGCATTAACCTGATGTTACCGTACTGCATCACGTCAGGAGATCTAAAGAGCATTAACCTGATGTTACCGTACTGCATCACGTCAGGAGATCTAAAGAGCATTAACCTGATGTTACTGTACTGCATCACGTCAGGAGATCTAAAGAGCATTAACCTGATGTTACCATACTGCATCATGTACTGCAACAGATTACCGACTATTTCGAATCCCACCGCACCCTCTCCGCTATGCAATCTGGTTTCAGAGCTGGTCATGGGTGCACCTCAGCCACGCTCAAGGTCCTAAACGACATCGTAACCGCCATCGATAAGAAACAATACTGTGCTGCCGTATTCATTGACCTGGCCAAAGCTTTTGACTCTGTTAATCACCACATCCTCATCGGCAGACTTAGTAGCCTTGGTTTCTCAAACGATTGCGTCGCCTGGTTCACCAACTACTTCTCTGACAGAGTTCAGTGTGTCAAATCGGAGGGCCTACTGTCTGGACCTCTGGCAGTCTCTATGGGGGTACCACAGGGTTCAATTCTTGGGCCAACTCTTTTCTCTGTATACATAAATGATGTCGCTCTTGCTGCTGGTGAATCTCTGATCCACCTCTACGCAGACGACACCATTCTGTATACTTCTGGCCCTTCTTTGGACACTGTGTTAACAACCCTCCAGACGAGCTTCAATGCCATTCAACTCTCCTTCCGTGGTCTCCAACTGCTCCTAAACACAAGTAAAACTAAATGCATGCTCTTCAACCGATCGCTGCCTGCACCTGCCCGCCCGTCCAGCATAACTTCTCTGGACGGTTCTAACTTAGAATTTGTGGACAACTACAAATACCTAGGTGTCTGGTTAGACTGTAAACTCTCCTTCCAGACTCACATCAATCATCTCCAATCCAAAGTGAAATCTAGAATTGGCTTCCTATTTCGCAACAAAGCATCCTTCACTCATGCTGCCAAACATACCCTCGTAAAACTGACCATCCTACCAATCCTCGACTTCGGCGATGTCATTTACAAAATAGCCTCCAATACCCTACTCAACAAGCTGGATGCAGTCTATCACAGTGCCATCCGTTTTGTCACCAAAGCCCCATATACAACCCACCACTGCGACCTGTATGCTCTCGTTGGCTGGCCTTCACTTCATAATCGTCGCCAAACACATTGGCTCCAGGTCATCTACAAGACCCTGCTAGGTAAAGTCCCCCCTTATCTCCGCTCACTGGTCACCATAGCAGCACCCACCTGTAGCACGCGCTCCAGCAGGTATATCTCTCTGGTCACCCCTAAAGCCAACTCCTCCTTTGGTCGTCTCTCCTTCCAGTTCTCAGCTGCCAATGACTGGAACGAACTACAAAAATCTCTAAAACTGGAAACACTTATCTCCCTCACTAGCTTTAAGCACCAGCTGTCAGAGCAGCTCACAGATCTCTGCACCTGTACATAGCCCATCTTTAATTTAGCCCAAACTACTACCTCTTCCCCTACTGTATTTATTTATTTTATTTATTTTGCTCCTTTCCACCATATTATTTATATTTTAACTTTGAACTTTCTTCAAACTACAAATCTACCATTCCAGTGTTTTTCTTGCCATACTTTATTTACTTTGCCACCATGGCATTTTTTTGCCTTTACCTCCCTTATCTCACATCATTTGCTCACATTGTATATAGTCTTATTTTTTTCTACTGCATCATTGATTGTATGTTGTTTTACTCCATGTGTAACTCTGTGTTTTTGTATGTTGTCGAACTGCTTTGCTTTATCTTGGCCAGGTCGCAATTGTAAATGAGAACTTGTTCTCAACTTGCCTACCTGGTTAAATAAAGGTGAAATAAAAAAAAATAAAAAAATGTCAGGAGATCTAAAGAGCATTAACCTGATGTTACCGTACTGCATCATGTCAGGAGATCTAAAGAGCATTAACCTGATGTTACTGTACTGCATCACGTCAGGAGATCTAAAGAGCATTAACCTGATGTTACCGTACTGCATCACGTCAGGAGATCTAAAGAGCATTAACCTGATGTTACTGTACTGCATCACGTCAGGAGATCTAAAGAGCATTAACCTGATGTTACTGTACTGCATCACGTCAGGGAGCTATGTGACATGTGAAGGAGGAGGGAGCTATGTGACATGTGAAGGAGGAGGGAGCTATATGACATGTGAAGGAGGAGGGAGCTATGTGACATGTGAAGGAGGAGGGAGCTATATGACATGTGAAGGAGGAGGGAGCTATATGACATGTGAAGGAGGTGGGAGCTATGTGACATGTGAAGGAGGAGGGAGCTATGTGACATGTGAAGGAGGAGGGAGGTATGTGACATGTGAAGGAGGAGGGAGCTATGTGACATGTGAAGGAGGAGGGAGCTATATGACATGTGAAGGTGGAGGGAGCTATATGACATGTGAAGATGGAGGGAGCTATGTGACATGTGAAGGAGGAGGGAGCTATATGACATGTGAAGGAGGAGGGAGCTATGTGACATGTGAAGGAGGAGGGAGCTATATGACATGTGAAGGAGGAGGGAGCTATATGACATGTGAAGGAGGATGGAGCTATGTGACATGTGAAGGAGGAGGGAGCTATGTGACATGTGAAGGAGGAGGGAGCTGTATGACATGTGAAGGAGGAGGGAGCTATGTGACATGTGAAGGAGGAGGGAGCTATGTGACATGTGAAGGAGGAGGGAGCTATGTGACATGTGAAGGAGGAGGGAGCTATGTGACATGTAAAGGAGGAGGGAGCTATGTGACATGTGAAGGAGGAGGGAGCTATATGACATGTGAAGGAGGAGGGAGCTATGTGACATGTAAAGGAGGAGGGAGCTATATGACATGTGAAGGAGGAGGGAGCTATGTGACATGTGAAGGAGGAGGGAGCTATATGACATGTGAAGGAGGAGGGAGCTATGTGACATGTGAAGGAGGAGGGAGCTATATGACATGTGAAGGAGGAGGGAGCTATATGACATGTGAAGTAGGAGGGAGCTATATGACATGTGAAGGAGGAGGGAGCTATGTGACATGTGAAGGAGGAGGGAGCTATATGACATGTGAAGGAGGAGGGAGCTATGTGACATGTGAAGGAGGAGGGAGCTATGTGACATGTGAAAGAGGAGGGAGCTATATGACATGTGAAGGCCCAAATAACAGCCATACAACTGGGGTGGCAGGTAGCCTAGTGGTTAAGACATTGGTCCAGTAACTGAAAGTTTGCTGGGTTGAATCCCCGAGCTGACAATTAAATAATCTATCGTTCTGCCCTTGAACAAGGCAGTTAACACACTGTCCCTAGTAGGCCGTCATTATAAATAAGAATTTGTTCTTAACTGACTTGCCTAGTTAAATAAAAAAACGTATTCCACATTTATTTGACCTTTATTCAAGCCAGGTAAGTCACCTGAGTAATTCAAAACAAATTGCCCTTATGAACAATGACCTGGAAAATGGTACACAAGGAATATCACACACTCTTAGAAAAAAGGGTTCCAAATGGGTTCTTTGACTGTCCCCATAGAAGAACCCTTTTTAGTTTCAGGTAGAACCCTTTTGGCTTCCATGTAGAACACTCTGTGGAAAGTGTTCTACATGGAACCCAAGAGTGTTCTACCTGGAACCAAAAGGGTATTATCTAGACTTAGGCCTGAAACATCAGTGGAAATGTGGAACCTTGTTTTTTATGGTTCTTCTTAGAATCTTATGAAAGTGTTCTTTATAGAACCTTCAAAAAAAGGTTCCAAATAGCATCAAAAAGGGTTCCGCTATGATTACAAGCCAAAGAACCCTTGTTTGGCACTATACAGAACAATTGGTTTTTAGTGTGTGCATCACATGAGTCGTGTTCCCCTGCTCAACGAATGGTTGCGCGCCACGTCATCGGCTGTGCCGTCTGGCACCAGAATGCTATAACATATGATGTGGTTAACTGATATGTAAAATACCTATCCAGGTGTTGTAAGATCTGACAGGCATCAGCACATCTGAGCAGGGGAACACCACCTACAGGTAGGGCCAAAATAATGGGTGTTCTGGAGGCACTGTTATGGCCTGGGTTCATTTTCCTGGCCTGCTCAGCCCCTTAGAGGGAAAGATTAACACCAGTAAATACACAGCCATTCTGAGGGACCTTCAACCTATGTTGAATCATTTAAACCCTGATGGGAGTGGATGACAATGCCCCCCATCCACAGAACACGAGGGGTCAATGAATGGTGAACATGAAAACGATGTAAACCATATACCATGGCCGTCTCAGTCACCAGATCTCAACCCAATCGAACACTTATGGGAGATTCTGGAGCGGCGCCTGAGACAGCGTTTTCCAATGCTGTTTCCCTCTAACAGAGTTCCAGAAAGCTGTTCTGACGGCTCGTTGAGGCCCAACGATCTATTAAGACCCTTTATGTTGGGGTTTCCTTTATTCTGTCAGCTACTTGGATATCACATGATGTGTATACTGTAGCTGATATGTTAAACTGTGGAGGAACTTCACCGTGGACTCCTCCCTGTTGGTAATTAAGCCAAACCCAGTCTTGCCCTTTGACCCTTGCTCCAGAGGACCCCTGCTGATCTTTGGCACCAAGAGATGTGCCTGTTTTTAGTTATATGGAGGGAGAAGAGCAAAGAGGTGGGTGGGAAAGCTGAGATGGCATGAGGTTGGTGGGGGTCAGGATATTCTCTACATTCTGGGACATGGTGCTATAGAGACAGCTGCACCTGCTCTCCCCACTGGCATGCACAGCTCATCTCCACACACACCTCGTATATTCACACACACACACACACACACACACACACACACACACACACACACACACACACACACACACACACACACACACACACACACACACACACGTATATACTAACACTGGTGAGACCCCTCTCAAAACACACACATGCTATACACTTTATTTCCCATTCCTATATCCTGGAAGGGAGTGAAATCACATTTCACTGGTCACATACACATACTTAGCAGATGTTATTGCGGGTTTAGTGAAACACTTTTGTTCCTAGCTCCAACAGTGCAGTAACATCTAACAATACACACAAATCTAAAAAGTAAAAGAATGGAATTAAGAAATATATAAGTATTAGTACGAGCAAGGTTGGAGTCTGGAGTATAAATATACAGTATACAGTATACAGTACCAGTCAAAAGCTTGGACACATCTACTCATTTCAGGGTTTCTCTTTATTTTACTATTTTGTACATTGTAGAATAATAGTTAAGACATCATAACCATGAAATAACACATAGGGAATCATGTAGTAACCAAAAAAGATTTTAGATTCTTTAAACTGGCCACGCTTTGCCTTGATGACAGCTTTGCACACTCTTGGCATTCTCTCAACCAGCTTTATGAGGTAGTCGCCTGGAATGCTTTTCAAATAGCAGGTGTGCCTTGTTAAAAGTTAATTTGTGGAATTTATTTCATTTTGACAAGGTAGGGGTGCTATACAGAAGATAGCTCTATTTGGCAAAAGACCAAGTCCATATTATGGCAAAATAAGCAAAGAGAAACAACAGTCCATCATTACTTTAAGACATGGTTAGTCAATCTGAAAAATATTAAGAACTTTGAACGTTTCTTCAAGTGCAGTCGCAAAAACCATCACGCGCTATGACAAAACTGGCTCTCATGAGGACCACCACAGGAATGGAAGACCCAGAGTTAACTCTGCTGCAGAGGAAAAGTTCATTAGAGTTAACTGCACCTCAGATTGCAGCGCAAATAATTGCTTCACAGAGTTCAAGTAACAGACACATCTCAACATCAACTATTCAGAGGAGACTGTGTGAATCAAGCCTTCATGGTCGAATTGCTGCAAAGAAACCACTATAAAAGGACACCAATAAGAAGAAGAGACTTGCTTGGGCCAAGAAACACGAGCAATGGACATTAAACCAGTGGAAATCTGTCCTTTGGTCTGATGCGTCCAAATTTGAAATTTTTGGTTCCAACCACCGTGTCTTTGCAAGACGCAGAGTAGGTGAACGAATAATCACCACATTTGTGGTTCCCACTGTGAAGCCTGGAGGAGGAGGTGTGATGGTGTGGGGTTGCTTTGCTGGTGACACTATCAGTGATTTGTTAAGAATTCAAAGCACACTTAACCAGCATGACTACCACAGCATTCTGCTGTGATATGCCATCCCATCTGGTTTGGGCTTAGTGGGACACACCCTTGTGGGACCCCTGTGTTGAGGATCAGCATAGTGGAGGTGTTGTTGCCTACCTTCACCACCTGGGTGCGGCCTGTCAGGAAGTCCAGGACCCAGTTGCATAGGGCGGGGTTCAGAACCAGGGTCCCGAGCTTAATGATGCGCTTGGAGGGACTATGATGTTTGAAGGCTGAGCTGTAGTCAATGAACAGCATTCTTACATAGGTATTCCTCTTGTCCAGATAGGACAAGAGTGTGTATAAGGTAGTTGTTGTGAAATTGTTAGGTTAGATTACTTGTTAGATATAACTGCATGGTCGGAACTAGAAGCACAAGCATTTCGCTACACGCGCATTAACATCTGCTAACCATGTGTATGTGACAAATAAAATTTGATTTGATTTGATAGGCTAGGTAATGGCGATTGTGACATCTGTGGATCTATTGGGGGCGGTATGCAATTTGTAAGTTGTCTAGGGTGTCGGGTAAGGAGCTACACACACGCTAAGGTTCAGAGGGTAAAAGTTCAGAGGGTAAAGGATCAGAGGGTAAAGGATCAGAGGATAAAGGTTCAGAGGGTAAAGGTGAAATTGAAGGACAGGGAAGGATGTATAGAAGCATTGAGACAAGAAGCCATATATTGAGACAAGAAGCCATATATTGAGACAAGAAGCCATATATTGAGACAAGAAGCCATTTATTGAGACATGAAGCCATATATCCAAGATGGCGTAGCAGTTCAGACGTCCTGTCTTGTCCCGTGTATATATATATTTACATATTTTTTCTTCACTTATCTTTTTACATTTTTTATTCTAAATATTCAACCTCAAAGCACTCTCCTGCAACCCGCCTCACCAATTTAAAAAAAGAAAGTATTATTTACCTCATCTGAATTCCACAACAGAAGCTAGCCAGAGGTTAGCCATTTTCACTGGCTAACGTTGAAGTTCAGCTAGCCACGGTTAGCTGTCCTCAGCTATCCATTAGCTCGAAAAGCTATCACCAGGTTTTGTACAGCGCGACTCAGACCAGAGCATATCGGACCTATTCTCTCTCCTTTCCCCGATTTCTACCGCAGGCTCTGGACATTTACACCTGGATCTTGCAGCTAACTAGCTGCTACCTTTGTGACTATTGGCAACGTCAGTCACGGAATTAACACACATTATTACGGAGCTAGCCAGCTAGCCAGCTGAAGAGTCCTGTCAACCACTCCTGGGCTATTCCTGAGCTAGCCAGCTGAAGTGTCTCCTGGGCTACAACTCACCTATCCTGACCCGTTTTACTGCCGATGCGGAGCCCCATCGGGTCTTCACGACTGGACCACCGACGTTATCTGCCCGAGGGAGTTATCCAACTGGCCCCTCCGTCGCGACGTAACCTGATCGCCCATCTGCGGCCGGCTAATCGTTAGTTGTCCTTTCGGCTGCGATCTGAATAGGTCTATCGGACACTTTTCTTGGGCCACTATAACTAACTATTTTGCCAACTTGGACAGGTCCCCCCTTCCACACGGAACCCCACTAACCCACAGACGGAAACGCACGAGGTGGCTAAAAACAGACCTCCCTCCATCTTCCACCAGCTTGCTACCTATGGCTCAGCTAGCTGTCTGAATCTCACTGGACCCTTTGATCACTCGGCTAAGCATGCCTCTCCTTAATGTCAATATGCATTGTCCATTGCTGTTCTGGTTAGTGTTTATTGGCTTATTTCACTGTAGAGCCTCTAGCCCTGCTCATTATACCTTATCCAACCTCTCAGTTCCTCCACCCACACATGCTATGACATCTTCTGGTTTCAATGATGTTTCTAGAGACAATATCTCTCTCATAATCACTAAATACCTAGGTTTACCTCCTCTGTACTCACATCCCACCATACCTTTGTCTGTACATTATACCTTGAAGCTATTTTATCGCCTCCAGAAACCTGCTCCTTTTTCTCTCTATTCTGGACGTCACAGACGACCAATTCTTATAGCTTTTAGCCGTACCCTCATACTTATTCTTCTCTGCTCCTCTGGGGATGTAGAGGTGAATCCAGGCCCTGCAGTGCCTGGCTCCACTCCTACTCCCCAGGCGCTCTCTTTTGATGACTTCTGTAACCGTAATAACCTTGGTTTCATGCATGTTAACATTAGAAGCCTCCTCCCTAAGTTTGTTTTATTCACTGCTTTAGCACACTCTGCCAACCCGGATGTCCTAGCTGTGTCTGAATCTTGGCTTAGGAAGTCCACCAAAAACTGTGAAATCTTCATCCCTAACTACAACGTTTTCAGACAAGATAGAACGACCAAAGGGGGCGGTGTTGCAATCTACTGCAGAGATAGCCTGCAGAGTTCTGTCCTGCTATCCAGGTCTGTACCCAAACAATTTGAACTTCTACTTTTAAAAATCCACTTCTCCAAAAACAAGTCTCTCACCGTTGCCGCCTGCTATAGACCCCCCTCGGCCCCTAGCTGTGCTCTGGACACCATATGTGAACTGATTGCCCCCCATCTATCTTCAGAGCTCGTGCTACTAGGTGACCTAAACTGGGACATGCTTAACACCCCAGCCATTCTACAATCCAAGCTTGATGCCCTCAATCTCACACAAATTATTAATGAACCCACCAGGTACAACCCCAAAGCCGCAAACACTGGCACCCTCATAGATATCATCATAACCAACATGCCCTCTAAATACACCTCTGCTGTTTTCAACCAAGATCTCAGCGATCACTGCCTCATTGCCTGCACCCGTAATGGGTCAGCGGTCAAACGACCTCCACTCATCACTGTCAAACGCTCCCTGAAACATTTCAACGAGCAAGCCTTTCTAATCGACCTGGCCCTGGTATCCTGGAAGGATATTGACCTCATCCCGTCAGTAGAGGATGCCTGGTTATTTTTTTTAAATGCCTTCCTCTCCATCTTAAATAAGCATGCCCCTTTCAAGAAATTTAGAACCAGGAACAGATATAGCCCTTGGTTCTCCCCAGACCTGACTGCCCTTAACCAACACAAAAATATCCTGTGGCGTTCTGCATTAGCATCGAACTGCCCCCGCGATATGCAACTTTTTAGGGAAGTTAGAAACCAATACACACAGGCAGTTAGAAACGCCAAGGCTAGCTTTTTCAAACAGAAATTTGCTTCGTGCAACTCCAACTCTAAAAAGTTCTGGGACATTGTAAAGTCCATGGAGAATAAGAACACCTCCTCCCAACTGCCCACTGCACTGAGGATAGGAAACTCTGTCACCACCGATAAGCCCACTATAATTGAGAATTTCAATAAGCATTTTTCTACGGCTGGCCATGCTTTCCACCTAACTACCCCTACTGCATTCAACAGCACTGCACCCCCCACAGCTACTCGCCCAAGCCTCCCCCATTTCTCCTTCTCCCAAATCCATTCAGCTGATGTTCTGAAAGAGCTGCAAAATCTGGACCCCTACAAATCAGCTGGGCTTGACAATCTGGACCCTTTCTTTCTAAAATTATCTGCCGAAATTATTGCAACCCCTATTACTAGCCTGTTCAACCTCTCTTTCGTGTCGTCTGAGATTCCCATAGATTGGAAAGCAGCTGCTGTCATCCCCCTCTTCAAAGGAGGTGACACTCTTGACCCAAATTGCTACAGACCTATATCCATCCTACCCTGCCTTTCTAAGGTCTTCAAAAGCCAAGTCAACAAACAGATTACCGACTATTTCGAATCCCACCGCACCCTCTCCGCTATGCAATCTGGTTTCAGAGCTGGTCATGGGTGCACCTCAGCCACGCTCAAGGTCCTAAACGACATCGTAACCGCCATCGATAAGAAACAATACTGTGCTGCCGTATTCATTGACCTGGACAAAGCTTTTGACTCTGTTAATCACCACATCCTCATAGGCAGACTCAGTAGCCTTGGTTTCTCAAACGATTGCGTCGCCTGGTTCACCAACTACTTCTCTGACAGAGTTCAGTGTGTCAAATCGGAGGGCCTACTGTCTGGACCTCTTTCAGTCTCTATGGGGGTACCACAGGGTTCAATTCTTGGGCCAACTCTTTTCTCTGTATACATAAATGATGTCGCTCTTGCTGCTGGTGAATCTCTGATCCACCTCTACGCAGACGACACCATTCTGTATACTTCTGGCCCTTCTTTGGACACTGTGTTAACAACCCTCCAGACGAGCTTCAATGCCATTCAACTCTCCTTCCGTGGTCTCCAACTGCTCCTAAACACAAGTAAAACTAAATGCATGCTCTTCAACCGATCGCTGCCTGCACCTGCCCGCCTGTCCAGCATAACTTCTCTGGACGGTTCTAACTTAGAATTTGTGGACAACTACAAATACCTAGGTGTCTGGTTAGACTGTAAACTCTCCTTCCAGACTCACATCAATCATCTCCAATCCAAAGTGAAATCTAGAATTGGCTTCCTATTTCGCAACAAAGCATCCTTCACTCATGCTGCCACACATACCCTCGTAAAACTGACCATCCTACCAATCCGCGACTTCGGCGATTTCATTTACAAAATAGCCTCCAATACCCTACTCAACAAGCTGGATGCAGTCTATCACAGTGCCATCCGTTTTGTCACCAAAGCCCCATATACTACCCACCACTGCGACCTGTACGCTCTCGTTGGCTGGCCTTCGCTTCATAATCGTCGCCAAACACATTGGCTACAATCATCTACAAGACCCTGCTAGGTAAAGTCCCCCCTTATCTCCGCTCACTGGTCACCATAGCAGCACCCACCTGTAGCACGCGCTCCAGCAGGTATATCTCTCTGGTCACCCCTAAAGCCAACTCCTCCTTTGGTCGTCTCTCCTTCCAGTTCTCTGCTGCCAATGACTGGAACGAACTACAAAAATCTCTGAAACTGGAAACACTTATCTCCCTCACTAGCTTTAAGCACCAGCTGTCAGAGCAGCTCACAGATCACTGCACCTGTACATAGCCCATCTATAATTTAGCCCAAACTACTACCTCTTACCCTACTGTATTTATTTATTTAATTTATTTTGCTCCTTTGCACCATATTATTTATATTTTAACTTTGAACTTTCTTCAAACTACAAATCTACCATTCCAGTGTTTTTCTTGCTATACTTTATTTACTTTGCCACCATGGCATTTTTTTTGCCTTTACCTCCCTTATCTCACATAATTTTCTCACATTGTATATAGTCTTATTTTTTTCTACTGCATCATTGATTGTATGTTGTTTTACTCCATGTGTAACTCCGTGTTGTTGTATGTTGTCTAACTGCTTTGCTTTATCTTGGCCAGGTCGCAATTGTAAATGAGAACTTGTTCTCAACTTGCCTACCTGGTTAAATAAAGGTGAAATAAAAAAATAAAAAATAAAAAATATTGAGACAAGAAGCCATATATTGAGACAAGGTGCCATATATTGAGACAAGAAGACATATATTATTACAAGAAGCCATATATTGAGACAAGAAGCCATATATTGAGACAAGAAGCCATATATTGAGACAAGGAGCCATATATTGAGACAAGAAGCCATATATTGAGACAAGAAGCCATATATTGAGACAAGGAGCCAAATATTGAGACATGAAGCCATATATTGAGATAAGTGACTCATGACTCAACCTTCACCTCCAGAGCTTGTTGGGGAGTTGCAGCGATGAGACAAGATCAAAATTGGGGAGAAAAAGGGAGTATAATATACAGTTGAAGTCAGAAGTTTACATATACCTTAGCTAAATACATTTACTTCGTTTTTCACAATTCCTGACATTTAATGCCAGTAAAAATTCCCTGTTTTGGGTCAGTTAGGATCACCACTTTATTTTAGAATGTGAAATGTCATAATAATAGTAGAGAGAATTATTTATTTCAGCTTTTATTTCTTTCATCACATTCCCAGTGGGTCATAAGTTTACATACACTCAATTATTATTTGGTAGCATTGCCTTTAAATTGTTTAACTTGGGTCAAACGTTTCGGGTAGCCTTCCACAAACCTCACACAATAAGTTGGGTAAATGTTGGCCCATTCCTCCTGATTGAGCTGGTGTGTAACTGAGTCAGGTTTGTAGGCCTCCTTGCTCGCACACGCTTTTTCAGTTCTGCCCACACATTTTCTTTAGGATTGAGGTCAGGGCTTTGTGATGGCCACTCCAATACCTTGACTTTGTTGTCCTTAAGCCATTTTGCCACAACTTTGGAACCATGCTTGTGGTCATGGTCCATTTGGAAGACCCATTTGCGACCAAGCTTTAACTTCCTGACTTATGTCTTGAGATGTTGCTTCAATATATCCACATCATTTTCCTACCTCATGATGCCATCTATTTTGTGAAGTGCACCAGTCCCTCCTGCAGCAAAGCACCCCCACAACATGATGCTGCCACCCCTGTGCTTCACAGTTGGGATGTTGTTCTTCAGCTTGCAAGCCTCCCCCTTTTTCCTCTAAACATAACGATGGTCATTATGGCCAAATAGTTATATTTTTGTTTAATCAGGCCTGAGCACATTTCTCCAAAAAGTACAATCTTTGTTCCCATGTGCAGTTGCAAACCGTAGTCTGGCTTTTTTATGGCGGTTTTAGAGCAGTGGCTTCTTCCTTGCTGAGCGGCCTTTCAGGTTATGTCGATATAGGACTCGTTTTACTGCGGATAAAGATACTTTTGTACCTGTTTCCTCCAGCATCTTCACAAGGTCCTTTGCTGTTGTTCTGGGATTCATTTGCACTTTTCACACCAAACTACGCTCATCTCTAAGAGACAGAACGCGTCTCCTTCCTGAGCGGTATGATGGTTGCGTGGTCCCATGGTGTTGATACTTGCGTACTATTGTTTGTACAGATGAACGTGGACCTTCAGGAGTTTGGAAATTGTTCCCAAGGATGAACCAGGCTTGTGGAGGTCTACAATTTTTGGGCTGATTTCTTTTGATTTTTCCATGATGTCAAGCAAAGAGGCACTGAGTTTGAAGGTAGGCCTTGAAATACATCCACAGGCACACCTCCAATTGACTCAAATGATGTCAATTAGCCTATCAGAAGCTCCTAAAGCCATGACATAATTTTCTGGAATTTTCCAAGCTGTTTAAAGGCACAGTCAACTTGGTGTATGAAAACTTCTGACCCACTGGAATTGTGATACAGTGAATTATAAGTGAAATAATCTGTCTGTAAACAATTGTTGGAAAAATTACTTGTGTCATGTACAAAGTAGATGTCCTAACCAACTTGCCAAAACTCTAGTTTGTTAACAAGAAATGTGTGGAGTGGTTGAAAAACGAGTTTTAATGACTCCAACCTAAGTGAATGTAAACTTCTGACTTCAACTATATATATATGTATATTTGTAGCTGAAAAGAATTTCTGTCTGTAATAAAGCCCTTTTGTGGGTAAAAACTAATTCTGATTGGCTGGGCCAGGCTCCTCAGTGGGTGGGCCTATGCCATCCCAGGCCCACCCCTGCCCAGTCATGTGAAATCCATAGATTAGGACCTAATTCATTTTTTTCAATTGACTAATTTCCTTATATGAACTGTAACTCGGTAAAATTATATAAATTGTTGCATGTTGCTATTTTTTTTGTTCAGTATATTAGGTTCTAGGTTATAATAGGTTAAATGACCGTTCAAACAAGTAGGTAAGTGCCTAGTGCACAAACTAAACCCAAGTCTACGGAAGTGTTCATCCTGCCTCAGATATCACTCTTATGTTTGGAGTCTTGGTTTGTTTTCCAGACAATTTCTCAATCCATTATCTCTTTATGGAGGGATTTTGTTCTGCTTTCCAAGCACATTGACGTCATCACTTCCAGAATGTTCTGCTGAGCCCCCCCCCCCATCTCTGACACTTTCACACACACACACACACACACACACACACACACACACACACACACACACACACACACACACACACAGACACACACACACACACACAGCCCAGCTGTAATCGACAGAGGACATCATCTTTCATCTCTTATTCTGATGTCACGGCCACATGCTTTTACGATGGATAACGTCATCTCACACAGCCACCCAAGCAACAAATACAAACCAAATGTCTTCAGTCCCGTGGAGCTGCGATAACATTCCAGCTTGTTATAGTTGGTATTCTGTTACAACAGTTTGAGTTAAAGAAGGAATATGATTGTTTTACCTTTTTAGATTTGGTAAAATGTATCCCGCTGTGGTATAGTATGTTACAAAATGGCCACCGGTCTGATCAAAGGAAATCACCTGATTCCATCGTACCATGGTTCCACAGGGGGTTTGGATCCATTCGCTGTGACACACACACGCACACACACGCACGCACGCACGCACGCACGCACACACGCACACACGCACACACGCACACACGCAGACACGCACGCACGCACACACACACACACACACACACACACGGGAGGGACTATTTATTTGTTAAGTGCGGTCGCAGTCTCTGTCAAGCTCCCTTTGAAATCACACGCCTTTGATTTGGCGATAATGACAGTGGTTTCTTACTCAATTGAACCCCCCAGGCAGTCCAACAATAAACAGGCCTCTTGGAGAGCTAATATTGAGTGAATCAGATATTTATTTAAAAGGCAAGCCTCAGGATTATTTATATGATCCAAAACCCATTTGGCCGTTTGTTCTGCAGGCTCTTTCATGTTGAGCCCATATTCAGATAAATGTGGAAAAAGACCTGAACTTGAAATCACACACAGATGATGGGAGCCAACTTCAGTCAGTCAATGAATCAGTCACACTGTGGATCTGGAAGCCCATGAGATGCCTGTATAGTAATCAGTCAGTCAGTCAGTCAGTCAGTCAATGAATCAGTCACACTGTGGATCTGGAAGCCCATGTGATGCCTGTATAGTAGTCAGTCAGTCAGTCTGTATGACTGCTTGAATATCAATGGACTTTTTGATTATTTGTGACGAGGCCTCGTGGGTTGGTGTCTGGGTGAAGCCAATTACTAGACTTGAGGGAACAGTGAAGGATTGTTTGAGGAAAAGGCGTATGACTTGGTGCGTGCGTGCGTGCGTGCGTGCATGCGTGCGTGCGTATGTTCTCTGGATTCCGAGAAAGAAAATGTCATACTGCATATCTGATTACTGCTTGCGATATTTGTCGTTTGGACCTTTTAGTTTTTTCTCTTCATTGAAAACCAGACCACTGCAAGCGATCCATCTGGAGATTGCAATCAGACCAAGAACTTTGGAAAGATTGAGACCCCAGTTCCATGGAAGGCAATACAGTAAGAAGCGTTGAGAAACCAATTCTTCAGTCCTGTGTGTGGAGCCCTCCAGTTTCTCTTTATTTGTCCAGCCAAAACAGTGTTCCTGGTGGGATAAAACAGGCTGTAAATGTGTTGTGTGTATGTTGTCTGTCTGGGAGGTTTTACCTTGTTCTCTGGTGATGATATGTTATGAAATACATTTGACCAAGACAAATATGATTCTTCATGTTCTGAATGGTTCAGTGTGGTTTTTCTCTGACCTATCATTAACATCATAGCCAAGAAGTCAGATTTCATAAACTAGGCCGTCATTGTAAATAAGAATTTGTTCTTAACTGACTTGCCTATTTAATGGCAAGTCAGTTAAGCTCAGTTGGTAGAGCATGGTGTTTGCAACGCCAGGGTTGTGGGTTCGATTCCCACGGGGGGCCAGTACGGAAAGAAAAAAAAATGTATGAAATGTAAGTCGCTCTGGATAAGAGCGTCTGCTAAATGACTAAAATGTAAAATGTAAATAAAGTTTAAATAAAAAAATTGTAAAAAAAAATGGTAATATAACCTAATACATCCCATAATAATAATATAACCTAATACATCCCATAATAAGCACTGTCTCTGTTGAGATAGTGGTGCAGGTAACAACTTTTGAGGATTTTAAATGTTGTGGTTGTCGTCTTCAAAGCTGTTTCCGCAAGTCGCAAAAAGCTAAATTAGCATGACACGAGTTGAATTAAATGTGAATGACTTTGAAAATAAAAAGCTTGATATACGCTCAGTGCTCTGTTGACATTTCACGCTTGTTTTTTGTGAGAAATCTTCATAAAATAAATTTCAAATTAATATGAAAATAGGTATACTGAAATATAAAAAAAGATATCTATCATACCTCTATATTGTTTTATGTCTGTCATGCCCTGATGTTAGAGATCCCTTTTATTCTCTATTTGGTTAGGTCAGCTTGTGACTAGGGTGGGAAATCTATGTTTTCTATTTCTTTGTCGGCCGGGTATGGTTCTCTGGCGTGGGGTAGGACTGGTCTGGACTGGGGTAGCTCTGGTCTGGTCTGGGGTAGCTCTGGTCAGGCCTGGGGTAGCTCTGGTCTGGCCTGGGGTAGCTCTGGTCTGGCCTGGGGTAGCTCTGGTCTGGTCTGGGGTAGCTCTGTTCTGGCCTGGGGTAGCTCTGGTCTGGCGTGGGGTAGCTCTGGTCTGGCCTAGGGTAGCTCTGGTCTGGCCTAGGGTAGCTCTGGTCTGGCCTGGGGTCGCTCTGGTCTGGCCTTGGGTAGCTCTGGTCTGGCCTGGGGTAGCTCTGGTCTGATGTGGGGTAGGTCTGGTCTGACTTGGGGCCAGGTACAGTACGCCTGCCTTACAACCTCAGGCTGCCCTTTGGAGAAGAATGCATCCATTCTACAGTACATCTACTGAGGAAAAACAGAACGATCTGGTTGGAAAGAAAAAGACACTGGAGAAAGAGAAGGAGACAGGGGTATTGCATGTCCAAGCACCTCCTACCAACGTCTGCTAGGACAGACAGGAGGAATACGGCAGGCAGGGAAGAGCAACATGACAGAGGTTGAGAGACCGTGAGGAAGAGCAACATGACAGAGGTTGAGAGACAGTGAGGAAGAGTAACATGACAGAGGTTGAGAGACAGTGAGGAAGAGCAACATGACAGAGGTTGAGAGACAGTGAGGAAGAGCAACATGACAGAGGTTGAGAGACGGTGAGGAAGAGCAACATGACAGAGGTTGAGAGACAGTGAGGAAGAGCAACATGACAGAGGTTGAGAGACAGTGAGGAAGAGCAACATGACAGAGGTTGAGAGGCAGTGAGGAAGACATCAATGCTACCATTACTGAGGAAGAAGGAAAAGACCTGAAATAAGAGAAGGAGAAAATGAAACAGGGGAAGAGACGGAGAGGGGAATCACAGCATACCCTGTCCCCAGACCACAGAGTGAGCATACCCTGTCCCCAGACCCCAGAGTGAGCATACCCTGTCCCCAGACCACAGAGTGAGCATACCCTGTCCCCAGACCCCAGAGTGAGCATACCCTGTCCCCAGACCACAGAGTCAGCATACCCTGTCCCCAGACCACAGAGTGAGCATACCCTGTCCCCAGACCACAGAGTGAGCATACCCTGTCCCCAGACCCCAGAGTCAGTATACCCTGTCCCCAGACCACAGAGTGAGCATACTCTGTCCCCAGACCCCAGAGTCAGCATACCCTGTCCCCAGACCCCAGAGTGAGCATACCCTGTCCCCAGACCACAGAGTGAGCATATCCTGTCCCCAGACCACAGAGTGAGCATACCCTGTCCCCAGACCACAGAGTGAGCATACCCTGTCCCCAGACCACAGAGTGAGCATACCCTGTCCCCAGACCCCAGAGTCAGTATACCCTGTCCCCAGACCACAGAGTGAGCATACCCTGTCCCCAGACCACAGAGTGAGCATACCCTGTCCCCAGACCACAGAGTGAGCATACCCTGTCCCCAGACCCCAGAGTGAGCATACCCTGTCCCCAGACCACAGAGAGCATACCCTGTCCCCAGACCACAGAGTGAGCATACCCTGTCCACAGACCCCAGAGTAAGCTATTCTTGTAAGAACATGAGAACTCCCCTTTTGTGGGGGGGATATGGGGAGAGAAAGAGAGAGGGGGGATATGGGGAGAGAAAGAGGAAGAAACGCATGAGAGAGACTTGTGAACATAGAGATCCTACAATTATATTTAATGATGTGCTGATGAGATGCTATAATTATATTTAATGATGCGATTTTAAATGTCTCAATGCAGTAGTGGCAGTGCCCACATCACCACTACTCTAAACACCACCACTACTATAAACACCACCACTACTCTACACACCATTAGTCTACACACCACCACTACAACACCACCACTAATCTACACACCACCACTACTACTATAAACACCACCACTACTCTACACACCATTAATCTACACACCACCACTACAACACCACCACCACTACTCTACACACCACCACCACTACTCTACACACCACCACTACTCTACACACCACCACCACTACTACACACCACCACTACTCTACACACCACCACTACTCTACACACCACCACTACTCTACACACCACCACCACTCTACACACCACCACTACTCTACACACCACCACCACTACTCTGCACACCACCACTACTCTACACACCACCACTACTCTAAACACCACCACTACTCTACACACCACCACTACTCTACACACCACCACTACAACACCACCACTAATCTACACACCACCACTACTCTGCACACCACCACTACTCTACACACCACCACTACTCTAAACACCACCACTACTCTACACACCACCACTAATCTACACACCACCACTAATCTACACACCACCACTACTCTACACACCACCACTACTCTAAACACCACCACTACTCTACACACCACCACTAATCTACACACCACCACTACTCTACACACCACCACTACTCTAAACACCACCACTACTCTACACACCACCACTACTCTACACACCACCACTACTCTACACACCACCACTACTCTACACACCACCACTAATCTACACACCACCACTACTCTACACACCACCACTACTCTAAACACCACCACTACTCTACACACCACCACTACTCTACACACCACCACTACTCTACACACCACCACTACTCTACACACCACCACCACTACTCTACACACCACCACCACTACTCTACACACCACCACTACAACACCACTACTACTCTACACACCACCACTACTCTACACACCACCACCACTACTCTACACACCACTACTACTCTACACACCACCACTACTCTACACACCACCACTACTCTACACACCACCACTACTCTACAACACCACCACCACTACTCTACACACCACCACTACTCTACACACCACCACTACTACTCTACACACCACCACTACTCTACACACCACCACTACTCTACACACCACCACTACTCTACACACCCACCACTACTCTACACACCACCACTACTCTACACACCACCACTACTCTACACACCACCACTACTCTAAACACCACCACTACTCTACACACCACTAATCTACACACCACCACTACTCTACACACCACCACCACTATTCTACACACCACCACTACTCTACACACCACCACTACTCTACACACCCCCACTACTCTACACACCACCACTACTCTACACACCACCACTACTCTACACACCACCACTACTCTACACATCACCACTACTCTACACACCCCCACCACTACTCTAAACACCACCACTACTCTACACACCACTAATCTACACACCACCACTACTCTACACACCACCACCACTATTCTACACACCACCACTACTCTACACACCCCCACTACTCTACACACCACCACTACTCTACACATCACCACTACTCTACACACCACCACTACTCTACACACCACCACCACTACTCTACACACCACCACTACAACACCACCACTACTCTACACACCACCACTACTCTACACACCACCACTACTCTACACACCACCACTACTCTACACACCACCACTACTCTACACACCACCACCACTACTCTACACATCACCACTACTACACACCACCACTACAACTCTACACACCACCACTACTCTACACATCACCACTACTCTACACACCCACCACTACTCTACACACCACCACTACTCTACACACCACCACCACTACTCTACACACCACCGCTACTCTACACACCACCACTACTCTACACACCACCACTACTCTACACATCACCACTACTCTACACACCACCACTACTCTACACACCACCACCACTACTCTACACACCACCGCTACTCTACACACCACCACCACTACTCTACACACCACCACTACTCTACACACCACCACCACTACTCTACACATCACTACAACTCTACACACCACCACTACTCTACACACCACCACTACTCTACACATCACCACTACTCTACACACCACCACTACTCTACACACCACCACTACTCTACACACCCCCACTACTCTACACACCACCACTACTCTACACACCACCACCACTACTCTACACATCACTACAACTCTACACACCCCCACTACTCTACACACCACCACTACTCTACACACCACCACTACTCTACACACCACCACCACTACTCTACACACCACCACCACTACTCTACACACCACCACCACTACTCTACACACCACCGCTACTCTACACACCACCACTACTCTACACACCACCACTACTCTACACATCACCACTACTCTACACACCACCACTACTCTACACACCACCACCACTACTCTACACACCACCGCTACTCTACACACCACCACTACTCTACACACACCACCACTACTCTACACACCACCACTACTCTACACACCACCACTACCTTCCACACCACCACCCACCACACCACTACTCTACACACCACCACTACTCTACACACCACCACCACTACTCTACACACCACCACCACTACTCTACACACCACCACCACTACTCTACACACCACCACCACTACTCTACACACCACCACTACTCTACACACCACCACTACTACTCTACACACCACCACCACTACTCTACACATCACCACTACTCTACACACCACCACCACTACTCTACACACCACCACTACTCTACACACCACCACTACTCTACACACCACCACCACTACTCTACACATCACTACAACTCTACACACCACCACTACTCTACACACCACCACCACCACTACACACCACCACTACTACTCTACACACCACCACTACTCTAAACACCACCACTACTACTCTACACACCACCACTACTCTAAACACCACCACTACTCTACACACCACTAATCTACACACCACCACTACTCTACACACCACCACCACTACTCTACACACCACCACTACTCTACACACCACCACTACTCTACACACCACCACCACTAATCTACACACCACCACTACTCTACACACCCCCACCACTACTCTACACACCACCACTACTCTACACACCACCACTACTCTACACACCACCACTACTCTACACACCACCACCACTACTCTACACACCACCACTACTCTACACACCACCACTACTCTACACACCACCACCACTACTCTACACACCACCACCACTACTCTAAACACCACCACCACTACTCTACACACCCCCACCACTACTCTACACACCACCACCACTACTCTGCACACCACCACTACTCTACACACCACCACTACTCTAAACACCACCACTACTCTACACACCACCACTACTCTACACACCACCACTACAACACCACCACTAATCTACACACCACCACTACTACTATAAACACCACCACTACTCTACACACCATTAATCTACACACCACCACTACAACACCACCACCACTACTCTACACACCACCACCACTACTCTACACACCACCACTACTCTACACACCACCACCACTACTACACACCACCACTACTCTGCACACCACCACTACTCTACACACCACCACTACTCTAAACACCACCACTACTCTACACACCACCACTAATCTACACACCACCACTAATCTACACACCACCACTACTCTACACACCACCACTACTCTAAACACCACCACTACTCTACACACCACCACTAATCTACACACCACCACTACTCTACACACCACCACTACTCTAAACACCACCACTACTCTACACACCACCACTACTCTACACACCACCACTACTCTACACACCACCACTACTCTACACATCACCACTAGTCTACACACCACCACTACTCTACACACCACCACTACTCTACACACCACCACTACTCTACACACCACCACTACTCTACACATCACCACTAGTCTACACACCACCACTACTCTACACACCACCACTACTCTACACACCACCACTACTCTACACACCACCACTACTCTACACACCACCACTACTCTAAACACCACCACTACTCTACACACCACCACCACTACTCTACACATCACCACTACTCTACACACCACCACCACTACTCTAAACACCACCACTACTCTACACACCACCACTACTCTACACACCACTAATCTACACACCACCACTACTCTACACACCACCACCACTATTCTACACACCACCACTACTCTACACACCACCACCACTATTCTACACACCACCACTACTCTACACACCCCCACCACTACTCTACACACCACCACCACTACTCTACACACCACCACTACAACACCACCACTACTCTACACACCACCACTACTCTACACACCACCACTACTCTACACACCACCACTACTCTACACACCACCACTACTCTACACACCACCACCACTACTCTACACATCACCACTACTACACACCACCACTACTCTACACACCACCACCACCACTACACACCACCACTACTCTACACACCACCACTACTCTACACATCACCACTACTCTACACACCACCACTACTCTACACACCACCACCACTACTCTACACACCACCACCACTACTCTACACACCACCACCACCACTACACACCACCACCACTACTCTACACACCACCACTACTCTACACACCACCACTACTCTACACACCACCACTACTACTCTACACACCACCACTAATCTACACACCACCACTACAACACCACTACTACTCTACACACCACTACTACTCTACACACCACCACTAATCTACACACCACCACTACAACTCTACACACCACTACAACTCTACACACCACCACTACTCTACACACCACCACTACTCTACACACCACCACTACTACTCTACACACCACCACCACTACTCTACACACCACCACTACTCTACACACCACCACCACCACTACTCTACACACCACCACCACTACTCTACACACCACCACTACTCTACACACCACCACCACTACTCTACACACCACCACCACCACTACTCTACACACCACCACCACTCTACACACCACCACTACTCTAAACACCACCACTACTACTCTACACACCACCACTACTCTACACACCACCACCGCTACTCTACACACCACCACTACTCTACACACCACCACCACTACTCTACACACCACCACCACTACTCTACACACCACCACTACTCTACACACCACCACCACTACTCTACACACCACCACTACTCTACACACCACCACTACTACTCTACACACCACCACCACTACTCTACACACCACCACTACTCTACACACCACCACCACCACTACTCTACACACCACCACCACTACTCTACACACCACCACTACTCTACACCCACCACCACTACTCTACACACCACCACCACCACCACTACTCTACACACCACCACCACTACTCTACACACCACCACTACTCTACACACCACCCCACCGCTACTCTACCACACCACCACTACTCTACACACCACCACCACTACTCTACACACCACCACTACTCTACACACCACCACTACTATCTACACACCACCCACCACTACTCTACACACCACCACTAACACCACCACCACTACTCTACACACCACCACCACCACTACTCTACACACCACCACCACTACTCTACACACCACCACTACTCTACACACCACCACCACTACTCTACACATCACCACCACTACTCTACACACCACCACCACCACTACACACCACCACTACTACTCTACACACCACCACTACTCTAAACACCACCACTACTCTACACACCACCACTACAACTCTACACACCACCACTACTCTACACACCACCACCACTCTACACACCACCACCACTACTCTACACACCACCACTACTACTCTACACACCACCACTACTCTAAACACCACCACTACTCTACACACCACCACTACTCTAAACACCACCACTACTCTACACACCACCACTACTCTACACACCACCACTACTCTACACACCACCACCACTACTCTACACACCACCACTACTCTACACACCACCACTACTCTACACACCACCACCACTAATCTACACACCACCACTACTCTACACACCCCCACCACTACTCTACACACCACCACTACCACTCTACACACCACCACTACTCTACACACCACCACTACTCTACACACCACCACTACTCTACACACCACCACCACTACTCCTACCACACCACCACCACTACTCTACACACCACCACCGCTACTCTACACACCACCACTACTCTACACACCACCACTACTCTACACACCACCACCACTACTCTACACATCACCACTACTCTACACACCACCGCTACTCTACACACCACCACTACTCTACACACCACCACCACTACTCTACACACCACCACTACTCTACACACCACCACCACTACTCTACACACCACCACTACTCTACACACCCACCACCACTACTCTACACACCACCACTACTCTACACACCACACTACTCTACACACCACCACTACTCTACACACCACCACCACTACTCTACACACCACCACTACTCTACACACCACCACCACTACTCTACACACCACCACTACTCTACACACCACCACCACTACTCTACACACCACCACTACTCTACACACCACCACCACTACTCTACACACCACCACTACTCTACACACCACCACCACTACTCTACACACCACCACAATACTCTACAACACCACACCACTACTCTACACACCACCACTACTCTACACACCACCACTACTCTACACACCACCACCACTACTCTACACACCACCACCACTACTCTACACACCACCACTACTCTACACACCACCACCACTACTCTACACACCACCACTACTCTACACACCACCACTACTCTACACACCCCACCAACTACTCTACACACCACCCACTACTCTACACACCACCACTACTCTACACACACCACCACTACTCTACACACCACCACCACTACTCTACACACCACCACCACTACTCTACACACCACCACCACTACGCTACACACCACCACTACTCTACACACCACCACTACTCTACACACCAACCACTACTCTACACACACACCACTACTCTACACACCACCACCACTACACCACACCACCACTACTCTACACACACTACCTACACCTACACACCACCACTACTCTACACACCACCACTACTCTACACACCACCACCACTACTCTACACACCACCACTACTCTACACACCACTACTACTCTACACACCACCACTACTCTACACACCACCACTACTCTACACACCACCACCACTACTCTACACACCACCACTACTCTACACACCACCACTACTCTACACACCACCACTACTCTACACACCACCACCACTACTCTACACATCACCACTACTCTACACACCACCACCACCACTACTCTACACACCACCACTACTACTCTACACACCACCACCACTACTCTACACACCACCACCACTACTCTACACACATTTTACATTACATTTAAGTCATTTAGCAGACGCTCTTATCCAGAGCGACTTACAAATTGGTGCATTCACCTTATGATATCCAGTGGAACAACCACTTTACAATAGTGCATTTAAATCTTTTAGGGGGGGGGGGGTTAGAAGGATTACTTTATCCTATCCCAGGTATTCCTTAAAGAGGTGGGGTTTCAGGTGTCTCCGGAAGGTGGTGATTGACTCCGCTGTCCTGGCGTCGTGAGGGAGCTTGTTCCACCATTGGGGTGCCAGAGCAGCGAACAGTTTTGACTGGGCTGAGCGGGAACTGTGCTTCCTCAGAGGTAGGAAGGCGAGCAGGCCACCACTACACCACCACTACTCTACACACCACCACCACCACTACTCTACACACCACCACTACTCTACACACCACCACCACTACTCTACACACCACCACTACTCTACACACCACCACCACTACTCTACACACCACCACTACTCTACACACCACCACTACTCTACACACCACCACTACTCTACACACCACCACTACTCTACACACCACCACTACTCTAAACACCACCACTACTCTACACATCACCACTACTCTACACACCACCACCACTACTCTACACACCACCACTACTCTACACACCACCACCACTACTCTACACACCACCACCACTACTCTACACCACCACCACTACTCTACACACCACCACCACTACTCTACACACCACCACCACTACTCTACACACCACCACCACTACTCTACACACCACCACCACTACTCTACACACCACCACTACTCTACACACCACCGCTACTCTACACACCACCACTACTCTACACACCACCACCACTACTCTACACACCACCACTACTCTACACACCACCACTACTCTACACACCACCGCTACTCTACACACCACCACTACTCTACACACCACCACCACTACTCTACACACCACCACTACTCTACACACCACCACTACTCTACACACCACCGCTACTCTACACACCACCACTACTCTACACACCACCACTACTCTACACACCACCACCACTACTCTGCACACCACCGCTACTCTACACACCACCGCTACTCTACACACCACCACCACCACTACTCTACACACCACCACTACTCTACACACCACCACCACCACTACTCTACACACCACCACTACTCTACACACCACCACCACTACTCTACACACCACCACCACTACTCTACACACCACCACTACTCTAAACACCACCACTACTCTACACACCACCACCACTACTCTACACACCACCACTACTCTACACACCACCACTACTCTACACACCAAAACTACACACTGGTGGACAATGGAGCAGGACAATGGATCATTCTCTTTGTCTGTCTCTCTCTCTGTCTGTCTCTCTCTGTCTCTCTCTGTCTGTCTGTCTGTCTGTCTCTCTCTCTGTCTCTCTTTCTCTCTCTCTCTCTCTGTCTCTGTCTCTCTCTCTCTCTGTCCCTGTCTCTCTTTTTCTCTCTCTTGCTTAAATGAGGGATACAAGGTATCACCACTACTCTACATCATACAGTGCCTTCATAAAGTATTCAAACACCATGACTTATTTTACATTTTGTTGTGTTACAGCCCGAATTTGACATTTATTATGTTTTTGTCACTGAGGGGTGGCTAGTCCTCTTCTGGCTGTGCCGGGTGGAGATTATAACAGAACATGGCCAAGATGTTCAAATGTTCATAGATGACCAGCAGGGTCAAGTAATAATAATCACAGTAATTGTAGAGGGTGCAACAGATCAGCGCCTCAGGAGTAAATGTCAGTTGGCTTTTCATAGCCGAGCATTCAGTGGAAAAAATAGTGTTTAACATGATTTTTGAATTACTTCATCTTTGTACCCACACACACAATTATCTGTAAGGTCCCTCAGTCAACCAGTGAATTTCAAACACAGATTAAACCACAAAGACAGACGTTTTCCAGTGCCTCGCAAAGAAGGGCATCTATTGGTAGATGGGTAAAAATAAAATAAGCAGACAATGAATAGCATAGTGGTGGCTGCACCATGTTATGGGTATGCTTGTAATAGTTAGCACAGGCAAAATCCTAGAGGAAAACCTGGTTCAGTCTGCTTTCCACCAGACACAGGGAGATTAATTCACCTTTCAGCAGGACAATAACCTAAAACACAAATCTACATTGGAGTTGCTTACCAAGAACACTTTCCTGAGTGGCCGAGTTACAGTTTTGACTTAAATTTACTTGAAGATTTATAGCAAGACCTGAAAATGTTTGTCTAGCAATAAGTTGTGTTTGCTAAGTATTTCAAGAAACTGGAAAACATATATCAAGCAAGTATTTTTTTTTATATTCCACAAATATTATCAGATGAACTATTTTGGTACAGATAATTATCAGACTAAAGTTACAAATGCTGGTAAACACGCCAATACAACTCCCTTAGTGTACTGGTCCTCTAGTAGTCCTGTATTAGCAGACCGATACAGACGTCTGTAGCGCGGCCCTGTATCTGCACTGCCACCCCTGTGTGTACAGGAGGCCTGCAGGAGTGTGGAACCCAAGGCTTGTATGTGAGTGAGATGACCAGGGCAAGCTAGGCTAAATGGTAAGACCATTAGTTTACATCAGAGGCAGATGACAACCTCCTGCAAGGAGAGGAGACAGGCGGAAAAGATAGATTAACACACACACACACACACACACACACATACATACACACGCAAACAGTTTTTTAAGGGTATCCACATTAGCCAATAACCACTGGGGGGGGTCTTAACTCAGAGTGAACCAGACATTAGGTCCCTTAGCTACCAACTCTCACAGTCTCACGTCAGAATTAAATGTTCATTGATGTTTCTCAAACGTAAAATTTCAAAGTGTTTAAGGTTAAGTTTAGGCATTAACTCCAAATTGTTATTGTTAAGGTTAAGATCAGGAATTTAAAAAATATATCTATATTTTTTTTATTTCACCTTTATTTAACCAGGTAGGTCAGTTGAGAACCAGTTCTCATTTACAACTGCGACCTGGCCAAGATAGAACAAATCAGTGCAGCACAAACAGAGTTACACATGGGATAAACAAACGTACAGTCAATAACACAATATAAATATCTATCTATATAGTGTGTGCAAATGTAGTAAGATTAGGGAGGTAAGGCAATAAATAGGCCGTAGTGGCGATCAGGCATTAACAACAAATGGTTAAGGTAAAAGTTACGATTTGGGATAGGCTTAAAACAACGTTCTATCTCTGTATTCAAACTTGCAACTTTCAGAATCAGAGGCAGATGCTTTCGCCCATCCACCATCCCCGTCCACAACGCCCGAAATCTACTTGACCTGAAATTTACTTGACCTGAAATCTACTTGACCTGAAAGCTACTTGACCTGAAACCTACTTGACCTGAAACCTACTTGACCTGAAAGCTACTTGACCTGAAAGCTACTTGACCTGAAATCTACTTGACCTGAAATCTACTTGAAGGTAACATCACTCACTGTTGCCCCTAGTGGCAGTTTCCACGTCATCTCCCGACATCCTCAGACATGGATGGACGTCGAATACTGACTTGTATCGTGGGTGACCTGGCTGCCCTTAGACACAGGGATCTCTCAACTCCTCTCATGAATTATATTAATCAGAACATCGAACCAAACATCAGGTCCCTTAGACACCAGGGAATTCTCAACTCCTCTGATTAATTATATTCATTATACTAATCAGAACATTGCGGAGGGAAAATAAACAGGTTTCTCCGTATGATGAGTGAAAGAGTGAGTGGGTAGCATAAACACATGAGAAACAGTTGAGATGCTTTGATAATATATTGGAGAAACATCCTGTACACACACACACACACTTTGCAGTGTATAGTTGACTGTTGACATATTATCCCCCCATTGCCATGTCTATGCCGTGTCAGCATGAGGGCTGACCGTGTGTGTGTGTATGTGCTAACTCTTTGCCTTGTGACCTGTACACATCCTCTCATACTCATGTTGTATAACTAAGTAGCTCATCCTCTAAAACTCATGTTGTGTTTGTGTATTCCAAGCTACATGCTGACTGCCAGTCATAGTCTTCAGACTCCAGGATGGCATGGATATCTTAGCAGCTAACTGGACGATGATCTATCGCTCTCTCTCTCTCTCTATCTATCTCATAACCAGCTGCTGCCCTTTAGGATGCACGTGTAACAAGGTGAATGTTGCTGTTCTACTTTTCAAAACAATTTGAATACACATCCCAAAATATGACTACTTTATAAAACTATTTGAATACAGATGTCAGGAAGTGACTACTTTTGAAAACGATTGGAATACAGATCTCAGGAAGTGACTACTTTTGAAAACGATTGGATTGGCTGAATATGGAACTGTATGTTGAAGATAGAAATAGAATGACTAGAGCACACACAAGCTCCTATACTATTCCAATATACAGTATCTGACTGTCATATTTGATCTACACAATACATTTCTGTCTGAACATCCTGTAAATGTCTATTCTCCTGAATGTCTCCTGAAAGTCAAACCAGGTAACCAACTATATTTTGTACAGAGAAGTATAAATACGTTGTGATGCTCAACTACTGTGTGACTTTTAACGTGCCCCTGAAAATGTTAGGTTAATACACATGTATAAGAACTGGATGTCAGGTGTTGCTGTATTAACTTATGTCTCACTCATTATGAAAATATATGTGTTAGTCATTTTGAAACTACAAAAGTGGTCTACTCTAATGTTGAGGGGATTCTATGTCCCTCATGTATTTAGTTCTAGACGATAGGCTATATTAAGATTCATATCTGAGAGCCTCCAAACCATGTGCCAATGATCATATATTTAGACTAATGCAACTAACTGTTATAGTTTTTGGTTCTTCATCGAATATTTGGCAGCCATCAAATAAATATTTTGCTTTCAAATAACTTGCATACCTTTTAAATATTATTAGGTTTTCTGAGAGGTATGCAAAATACTTTAAAATATGTTTTTCTGAGACCTGTATTTGAATATCAAAGATATCAACTAGTTTTAGTTCAAACTCTATAAATTATATTCTCTATGTAAACTCAATATATACTATATTTTCTCTATAAACTATTTTCTCTATATAAACTCTATATAAACTATAGTCTCTATATAAACTCTATATAAACTATATTCTCTATATAAACTCATTATAAACTATATTCTCTATATAAACTATATTCTCTATATAAACTCTATATAAACTATAGGCTATATATAAACTCTATATAAACTGTAGTCTCTATATAAACTCTCCATAAACTATATTCTCTATATTAACTATATTCTCTATATAAACTCTATATAAACTATATTCTCTATATAAACTCTATATAAACTATATTCTCTATATAAACTATATTCTCTATATAAACTCTCTATAAACTATATTCTCTATATAAACTCTATATAAACTATAGTCTCTATATAAACTCTATATAAACTATTTTCTCTATGTAAACTCAATATATACTATATTCTCTATATAAACTATTTTCTCTATATAAACTCTCTATAAACTATATTCTCTATATTAACTATATTCTATATATAAACTCACTATAAACTATATTCTCTATATTAACTATATTCTATATATAAACTCTATATAAACTATATTCTCTATATAAACTTTATATAAACTATATTCTCTATATAAACTTTATATAAACTATAGGCTATATATAAACTATATTCTCTATATAAACTATTTTCTCTATATAAACTCTCTATAAACTATATTCTCTATATTAACTATATTCTATATATAAACTCTATATAAACTATATTCTCTATATAAACTTTATATAAACTATAGGCTATATATAAACTCTATATAAACTATAGGCTATATATAAACTCACTATAAACTATATTCTCTATATAAACTTTATATAAACTATAGTCTCTATATTAACTATATTCTATATATAAACTCTATATAAACTATATTCTCTCTATAAACTCTATATAAACTATATTCTCTATATAAACTTTATATAAACTATAGTCTCTATATAAACTCACTATAAACTATATTGTCTATATTAACTATATTCTATATATAAACTCTACATAAACTATAGTCTCTATATAAACTCTCTATAAACTATATTCTCTATATAAACTATATTTGAGTTTTTGAAAAGTTAGCATTTTCAAATAAACAAAATACACGCTTCATACTGCACATAGAGAGATAAAAATGGTATCGCGAGCTCTTCTGACTCTGTGTAAGTCAAAAAACATGCAGAATCTCACAGTATCCCTTTAATGTACCTGGAAAGACTTTCTTTCAGAGTCTACATGACCCCATGACCTCTACAGTCAGCTTGGGATTTAAACCAGTGTCCTTTCAGTTATTGGCCGCACACTCTTAACCACTAGGCTAACTGACACCCAAATGGATTAGAGATGGACCCGGAATCCTGTGAAATACCCGGGGCTCTGAAGGAGAGCAGCTGTGCCTCTGTCCAGCAACAGCACAACAGGAGGGACTACACCTAACAGACTACAGAATGCTGTTCAGCTCACCCTGGCCAGGGGGTCTATCTGTCTGCCCTTGGAAATGACAAAGACAAAGTATAGGAATGTGTCTCAAATGGTACCCTATTGATCATGGTTAAATTACTGCACTACTTTTGACCGGTGTCCATAAGGCTCTGGTCAACAATAGTGCACTATATAGGGAAAAGGGTGCCAGTAAGGACACAGCCATATTGTTGTTGTCTGAAAGCAGAGATCGGGCTACTCTGTGACTGACAAGACAGATCTAATTTTACAGGCACTGTTAAAAAAAAGAAAACAACGAGGTTTATTTTATTTACTAAAAAGTAAACAAGTGAGCTAATAACGCCCAAATGTTTCAAATTAAGGGGAAATTGCTCCATAAAAGGGTTCGTAAAGTTTCTGTAGTAAAAGCTGAAAGCACTTTACTACTTGTTACAGTGTGTACTATATCAAGAGGATAACAATGATTAAAGCAAAACAAACATAATCTTTATAAAAACTGAAATGACTCAGATCTTCCCTTTCTTAAATAGAAGATAAAGAAAAGACACTCAAATAATACACTACCGACACAGCACCACATGCTGTTAAAGCCTAGTGTATTTCATACACAGCACCACATGATATTAAAACCTAGTGTAATTCATACACAGCACCACATGCTGTTAAATCCTAGTGTAATTCATACACAGCACCACATGCTGTTAAAGCCTAGTGTAATTCATACACAGCACCACATGCTGTTAAAGCCTAGTGTAATTCATACACAGCACCACATGATATTAAAACCTAGTGTAATTCATACACAGCACCACATGCTGTTAAAGCCTAGTGTAATTCATACACAGCACCACATGCTGTTAAAGCCTAGTGTAATTCATACACAGCACCACATGCTGTTAAAGCCTAGTGTAATTCATACACAGCACCACATGCTGTTAAAGCCTAGTGTAATTCATACACAGCACCACATGCTGTTAAAGCCTAGTGTAATTCATACACAGCACCACATGCTGTTAAAGCCTAGTGTAATTCATACACAGCACCACATGCTGTTAAAACCTAGTGTAATTCATACACAGCACCACATGCTGTTAAAGCCTAGTGTAATCATACACAGCACCACATGCTGTTAAAGCCTAGTGTAATTCATACACAGCACCACATGCTGTTAAAGCCTAGTGTAATTCATACCAGCACCACATGCTGTTAAAGCCTAGTGTAATTCATACACAGCACCACATGCTGTTAAAGCCTAGTGTAATTCATACACAGCACCACATGCTGTTAAAGCCTAGTGTAATTCATACACAGCACCACATGCTGTTAAAGCCTAGTGTAATTCATACACAGCACCACATGCTGTTAAAGCCTAGTGTAATTCATACACAGCACCACATGCTGTTAAAGCCTAGTGTAATTCATACACAGCACCACATGCTGTTAAAGCCTAGTGTAATTCATACACAGCACCACATGCTGTTAAAGCCTAGTGTAATTCATACACAGCACCACTGCTGTTAAAGCCTAGTGTAATTCATACACAGCACCACATGCTGTTAAAGCCCTAGTGTAATTCATACGCAGCACCACATGCTGTTAAAGCCTAGTGTAATTCATACACAGCACCACATGCTGTTAAAGCCTAGTGTAATTCATACACAGCACCACATGCTGTTAAAGCCTAGTGTAATTCATACACAGCACCACATGCTGTTAAAGCCTAGTGTATTCTACACAGCACACATGCTGTTAAGCCTAGTTAATTCATACACAGCACCACATGCTGTTAAAGCCTAGTGTAATTCATACACAGCACCACATGCTGTTAAAGCCTAGTGTAATTCATACACAGCACCACATGCTGTTAAAACCTAGTGTAATTCATACACAGCACCACATGCTGTTAAAGCCTAGTGTAATTCATACACAGCACCACATGCTGTTAAAGCCTAGTGTAATTCATACACAGCACCACATGCTGTTAAAGCCTAGTGTAATTCATACACAGCACCACATGCTGTTAAAGCCTAGTGTAATTCATACACAGCACCACATGCTGTTAAAGCCTAGTGTAATTTATACACAGCACCACATGCTGTTAAAGCCTAGTGTAATTCATACACAGCACCACATGCTGTTAAAGCCTAGTGTAATTCATACACAGCACCACATGCTGTTAAAGCCTAGTGTAATTCATACACAGCACCACATGATGTTAAAACCTAGTGTAATTCATACACAGCACCACATGCTGTTAAAGCCTAGTGTAATTCATACACAGCACCACATGCTGTTAAAGCCTAGTGTAATTCATACACAGCACCACATGCTGTTAAAGCCTAGTGTAATTCATACACAGCACCACATGCTGTTAAAGCCTAGTGCAATTCATACACAGCACCACATGCTGTTAAAGCCTAGTGTAATTCATACACAGCACCACATGCTGTTAAAGCCTAGTGTAATTCATACACAGCACCACATGCTGTTAAAACCTAGTGTAATTCATACACAGCACCACATGCTGTTAAAGCCTAGTGTAATTCATACACAGCACCACATGCTGTTAAAGCCTAGTGTAATTCATACACAGCACCACATGCTGTTAAAGCCTAGTGTAATTCATACACAGCACCACATGCTGTTAAAGCCTAGTGTAATTCATACACAGCACCACATGCTGTTAAAGCCTAGTGTAATTCATACACAGCACCACATGCTGTTAAAGCCTAGTGTAATTCATACACAGCACCACTTCTGTTAAAGCCTAGTGTAATTCATACACAGCACCACTTCTGTTAAAGCCTAGTGTAATTCATACACAGCACCACATGCTGTTAAAGCCTAGTGTAATTCATACACAGCACCACTTCTGTTAAAGCCTAGTGTAATTCATACACAGCACCACATGCTGTTAAAGCCTAGTGTAATTCATACACAGCACCACATGCTGTTAAAGCCTAGTGTAATTCATACACAGCACCACATGCTGTGCTCAAACACCTCATTTTTGAGGTAAAAAAAAGCATAAAAAGCATAAACTTTCAAAGTTCTTCAAATTTTCTGGATTGACTGACCTTCATGTCTTAAAGTAATGATGGACTGTTGTTTCTTTTTGCTTATTTGAGCTGTTCTTGCTATAATATGGACCTGGTCTTTTACCAAATAGAGCTATCTTCTGTATACCACCCCTACCTTGTCACAACACAACTGACTGGCTCAAACGCATTAAGAAGGAAAGAAATTCCACAAATTAATTTTGAACAAGGCACACCTGTTAATTGAAATGCATTCCAGGAGACTACCTCATGAAGCTGGTTGAGAGAATACCAAGGGTGTGCAAAGCTGTCATCAAGGCAAAGGACGGCTACTTTGAAGAATCTCAAATATAAAATATATTTTGATTTGGTTAACACTTTTATGGTTACTAAATTATTTCAGAGTTTTGACATCTTCACTATTATTCTACAATGTAGAAAACAGTAAAAATAATAAAGTACCCTGGAATGAGTTGGAGTGTCCAAATTTTTGACTGGTACTGTATGTGTATGCCGTGCATGACATGTGCAGTCGCAATTGTGTGTGCGATTGAATGGATGTGTGTGTGTGAGAGAGAGAGAGAGAGACAGAGAGAGACAGAGAGAGAGAGAGAAAATACAACTGTGAAAATGATCACCTAAACCTACTAAAATAAAATCTTTACAATATAGACTAGTCATAACCATTACACCATATATAGTCTATTCACAACCATTACACCATATACAGTCTAGTCATAACCATTACACCATATATAGACTAGTCATAACCATTACACCATATATAGTCTAGTCATAACCATTACAACATATATAGTCTAGTCATAACCATTACACCATATATAGCCTAGTCATAACCATTACACCATATATAGTCTAGTCATAACCATTACACCATATATAGACTAGTCATAACCATTACACCATATATAGACTAGTCATAACCATTACAACATATATAGTCTAGTCATAACCATTACACCATATACAGTCTAGTCATAACCATTACAACATATATAGTCTAGTCATAACCATTACACCATATATAGTCATTTAATACCATTACACCATATACAGTCTAGTCATAACCATTACACCATATATAGCCTAGTCATAACCATTACAACATATATAGTCTAGTCATAACCATTACACCATATACAGTCTAGTCATAACCATTACACCATATATAGCCTAGTCATAACCATTACAACATATATAGACTAGTCATAACCATTACAACATATATAGTCTAGTCATAACCATTACACCATATATAGCCTAGTCATAACCATTAAACCATATACAGTCTAGTCATAACCATTACACCATATATAGTCTAGTCATAACCATTACACCATATATAGCCTAGTCATAACCATTACACCATATACAGTCTAGTCATAACCATTACACCATATATAGACTAGTCATAACCATTACACCATATATAGTCTAGTCATAACCATTACACCATATATAGTCTAGTCATAACCATTACACCATATATAGTCTAGTCATAACCATTACACCATATATAGTCTAGTCATAACCATTACACCATATATAGACTAGTCATAACCATTACACCATATATAGACTAGTCATAACCATTACACCATATATAGTCTAGTCATAACCATTACACCATATATAGTCTAGTCATAACCATTACACCATATATAGACTAGTCATAACCATTACACCATATATAGTCTAGTCATAACCATTACACCATATATAGTCTAGTCATAACCATTACACCGCAGATGTAAATTCAACTGTCATGAAAACTCATCTGAAAACCCCTGCAGGTCAAGAGAAACAATAGTCAGTGATTTGTCATGAAGACCTGACACCACATTGTTATGACAAATGGAATAAGACCTGTCCATGACGTCAGCTCTTTGAGATATAAAGTTCATGCTGCTCTTCAGCCCAGACTCATATAACATGGATCCCTCTGGACCAACACATAGACCCTGCTGTTCAACAGAATCATATTCTAATACCTACATGGTTCTGTGCTGTTCAACAGAATCATATTCTAATACCTACATGGTTCTGACCCAACACATAGACCCTGCTGTTCAACAGAACCATATTCTAATACCTACATGGTTCTGTTCAACAGAATCATATTCTAATCACTACACTTTCAGATAATCACTGAGTGAGATTGCAGGTAATGGGCTTCGTCATTTCCAACAAAGTACTTTTTGATTCTGTAAAGAGCGTAAAGCACAGGGGACGTACAAAGTTCCTTCTCAGATTGTTAACTTCATCATACATGGAAGAAGCGAAACATAAACTTTCCATCTCCAATTCAAAAACACTGAATCAAAAACACTGAATCAAAAAACACTGAATCAAAAACACTGAATCAAAAAACACTGAATCAAAAAACACAATAAAAAAACACTGAATTAAAAACACTGAATCAAAAAACACTGAATCAAAAACACTGAATCAAAAAACACTGAATCAAAAAACACTGAATCAGAAAACACTGAATCAAAAAACACTGAATCAAAAACACTGGTTTTAATAGACAGCGCTGTCCACGTTGTTGGAGGCTCATTTGGGAGCAATTGCATTGTGGTTGAGCCAAGCTTTTATAAGATATGTCCCCTGACGCTAACGATATGATCCCTTTATGGTGAGGTCAGTGCTTGTAGTCGTGTGACCTCTGCTACAGTACAGCTAGCTATTAGCATGTCTGCATGCCAAAGACATTGGAGAATGCTAGCAATGGTTACTTACCAAATGGCACCCAATTCCCTACATAGTGCACTATTTTTGACCAGGGCTCTGTGGGTAGTAGTGCACTACATAGGAAATAGGATGCCATTTGGGATGCAGACAGTGTTCAGAGCTGGACTTCTAACAGTCTAAATGGGTGTTTGGACCTGTGACTCTTAGTTACCAGAAAATAATGTATTTCTTGAAACTTCATAAAACAACTTATTAATTATACATGGAGAGGAGGACCCTCTTCCACTTGTGCTTATTTACAAACCCATTCACAGTCAGGTCCAGATGTGGCTCGTTCGCTAGCGTTGTTTAATAATGAAGAGGACTAAATCAAGTTGTCCCCCCCCCCACCCCCACAAAACACTTCTGGTACCAACACTTCTGGTTTAATTAAACACACCGTCCGAGGCCTGTGTGTGTTGGCACTTCGCTGCGCTTTACTCTCATTGTTTTCTTAGTAATCAGCTAGTGTTTTCACATGGTTTACGTCTGTGGGTTAGCAAGCTCCGTTAATACTACCCCATGTTCTGGCAAGGCTCTCTCCCTTCTCTCCTCTCCTCTCCTCTCCTACCTAGTGACCCCGTCCACTGAGCCAGAGACCAGAGGACTAACACAGCCTCTCCTCTACCTAGTGACCCCGTCCACTGAGCCAGAGACCAGAGGACTAATACAGCCTCTCCTCTACCTAGTGACCCCGTCCACTGAGCCAGAGACCAGAGGACTAATACAGCCTCTCCTCTACCTAGTGACCCCGTCCACTGAGCCAGAGACCAGAGGACTAATACAGCCTCTCCTCTACCTAGTGACCCCGTCCACTGAGCCAGAGACCAGAGGACTAATACAGCCTCTCCTCTACCTAGTGACCCCGTCCACTGAGCCAGAGGACTAACACAGCCTCTCCTCTACCTAGTGACCCCGTCCACTGAGCCAGAGTACTAATACAGCCTCTCCTCTACCTAGTGACCCCGTCCACTGAGCCAGAGGACTAATACAGCCTCTCCTCTACCTAGTGACCCCGTCCACTGAGCCAGAGGACTAATACAGCCTCTCCTCTACCTAGCGACCCCGTCCACTGAGCCAGAGACCAGAGGACTAATACAGCCTCTCCTCTACCTAGCGACCCCGTCCACTGAGCCAGAGACCAGAGGACTAACACAGCCTCTCCTCTACCTAGTGACCCCGTCCACTGAGCCAGAGACCAGAGGACTAATACAGCCTCTCCTCTACCTAGTGACCCCGTCCACTGAGCCAGAGGACTAACACAGCCTCTCCTCTACCTAGTGACCCCGTCCACTGAGCCAGAGGACTAATACAGCCTCTCCTCTACCTAGTGACCCCGTCCACTGAGCCAGAGACCAGAGGACTAATACAGCCTCTCCTCTACCTAGTGACCCCGTCCACTGAGCCAGAGGACTAACACAGCCTCTCCTCTACCTAGTGACCCCGTCCACTGAGCCAGAGACCAGAGGACTAACACAGCCTCTCCTCTACCTAGTGACCCCGTCCACTGAGCCAGAGGCCAGAGGACTAATACAGCCTCTCCTCTACCTAGTGACCCCGTCCACTGAGCCAGAGGACTAACACAGCCTCTCCTCTACCTAGTGACCCCGTCCACAGAGCCAGAGGCCAGAGGACTAATACAGCCTCTCCTCTACCTAGTGACCCCGTCCACTGAGCCAGAGGACTAATACAGCCTCTCCTCTACCTAGTGACCCCGTCCACTGAGCCAGAGACCAGAGGACTAATACAGCCTCTCCTCTACCTAGTGACCCCTTCCACTGAGCCAGAGACCAGAGGACTAATACAGCCTCTCCTCTACCTAGTGACCCCGTCCACTGAGCCAGAGACCAGAGGACTAATACAGCCTCTCCTCTACCTAGTGAACCCGTCCACTGAGCCAGAGGACTAATACAGCCTCTCCTCTACCTAGTGACCCCGTCCACTGAGCCAGAGACCAGAGGACTAATACAGCCTCTCCTCTACCTAGTGACCCCGTCCACTGAGCCAGAGGACTAATACAGCCTCTCCTCTACCTAGTGACCCCGTCCACTGAGCCAGAGACCAGAGGACTAATACAGCCTCTCCTCTACCTAGTGACCCCGTCCACTGAGCCAGAGACCAGAGGACTAATACAGCCTCTCCTCTACCTAGTGAACCCGTCCACTGAGCCAGAGGACTAATACAGCCTCTCCTCTACCTAGTGACCCCGTCCACTGAGCCAGAGACCAGAGGACTAATTCAGTAGGATTCAGTGGAGCTAATTCTGTTCTATGAGTTTTCTAAGAGAACATGTCTAATGTGAAGATCAAGTGAACATTTTGATAAATGGTGCCTTCTTCTCATCCTGGAAGGCTTATGTACAGTATGTAGTAGATGATGAGAGGAGCTGTTAATGGGGGAGTAAGGGGGAGTAGGGAGTTGTTAATGGGGGAGTAAGGGGGAGTAGGGAGTTGTTAATGGGGGAGTAAGGGGGAGTAGGGAGTTGTTAATGGGGGAGTAAGGGGGAGTAGGGAGTTGTTAATGGGGGAGTAAGGGGGAGTAGGGAGGAGTTAATGGGGGAGTAAGGGGGAGTAGGGAGTTGTTAATGGGGGAGTAAGGGGGAGTAGGGAGTTGTTAATGGGGGAGTAAGGGGGAGTAAGGAGTTGTTAATGGGGGAGTAAGGAGTTGTTAATGGGGGAGTAAGGGGGAGTTAATGGGGGAGTAAGGGGGAGTTAACGGGGGAGTAAGGGGGAGTTAATGGGGGAGTAAGGAGTTGTTAATGGGGGAGTAGGGGGGAGTTAATGGGGGAGTAAGGGGGAGTTAATGGGGGAGTAAGGGGGACTTAATGGGGGAGTAAGAGGGAGTAGGGAGTTGTTAATGGGGGAGTAAGAGGGAGTAGGGAGTTGTTAATGGGGGAGTAAGGGGGAGTAGGGAGTTGTTAATGGGGGAGTAAGGGTGAGTAGGGAGTTGTTAATGGGGGAGTAAGGGGGAGTAGGGAGTTGTTAATGGGGGAGTAGGGAGTTGTTAATGGGGGAGTAGGGGGGAGTAGGGAGTTGTTAATGGGGGAGTAGGGGGGAGTAGGGGGTTGTTAATGGGGGAGTAAGGGGGAGTAGGGAGTTGTTAATGGGGGAGTAAGGGTGAGTAGGGAGTTGTTAATGGGGGAGTAAGGGGGAGTAGGGAGTTGTTAATGGGGGAGTAAGGGGGAGTAGGGAGTTGTTAATGGGGGAGTAAGGGTGAGTAGGGAGTTGTTAATGGGGGAGTAAGAGGGAGTAGGGAGTTGTTAATGGGGGAGTAAGGGGGAGTAGGGAGTTGTTAATGGGGGAGTAAAGGGGAGTTAATGGGGGAGTAAGGGGGAGTTAATGGGGGAGTAAGGGGGTGTTATTGTTGAGGAGGCATCACAGGATGGGAGGGTTAGTCATTAATGTTCCATTTATGCTGTTTCATCAGCCTGGCAATCCTTGGGTAAAGATGTGTGTGTGTGTGTGTGTGTGTGTGTGTGTGTGTGTGTGTGTGTGTGTGTGTGTGTGTGTGTGTGTGTGTGTGTGTGTGTGTGTGTGTGTGTGTGTGTGTGTGTGATTAATGAGGTCATGTGAACACCACCCAAGGTGATGGATGGAAACAGCAGAGCAGGTCGAGGGTAAATTACAATGCTGCTGTCTCATATAGTATATATGGACCACACACACACACACACACACACACACACACACACACACACACACACACACACACACACACACACACACACACACACACACACACACAAACACAAACTGACATTATTGATTGACATAGTGTTTGTCAGGAACGTGTGTTTAACAGAGTAGTTAATGTGTACAGCCACTCACAAGGTATGTAAACAGAGACCAAGATATTGACATGGTCTGACTGTATTCAAATCAAATCAAATGTATTTGTCACATGCGCCGAATACAACAGGTGTAGACCTTACAGTGAAATGCTGAATACAACAGGTGTAGTAGACCTCACAGTGAAATGCTGAATACAACAGGTGTAGTAGACCTTACAGTGAAATGCTGAATACAACAGGTGTAGTAGACCTTACAGTGAAATGCTGAATACAACAGGTGTAGTAGACCTTACAGTGAAATGCTGAATACAACAGGTGTAGTAGACCTCACAGTGAAATGCTGAATACAACAGGTGTAGTAGACCTCACAGTGAAATGCTGAATACAACAGGTGTAGTAGACCTCACAGTGAAATGCTGAATACAACAGGTGTAGTAGACCTTACAGTGAAATGCTGAATACAACAGGTGTAGTAGACCTCACAGTGAAATGCTGAATACAACAGGTGTAGTAGACCTCACAGTGAAATGCTGAATACAACAGGTGTAGTAGACCTCACAGTGAAATGCTGAATACAACAGGTGTAGTAGACCTCACAGTGAAATGCTGAATACAACAGGTGTAGTAGACCTCACAGTGAAATGCTGAATACAACAGGTGTAGTAGACCTCACAGTGAAATGCTGAATACAACAGGTGTAGTAGACCTTACAGTGAAATGCTGAATACAACAGGTGTAGTAGACCTTACAGTGAAATGCTGAATACAACAGGTGTAGTAGACCTCACAGTGAAATGCTGAATACAACAGGTGTAGTAGACCTCACAGTGAAATGCTGAATACAACAGGTGTAGTAGACCTTACAGTGAAATGCTGAATACAACAGGTGTAGACCTCACAGTGAAATGCTGAATACAACAGGTGTAGACCTCACAGTGAAATGCTGAATACAACAGGTGTAGTAGACCTCACAGTGAAATGCTGAATACAACAGGTGTAGTAGACCTCACAGTGAAATGCTGAATACAACAGGTGTAGTAGACCTTACAGTGAAATGCTGAATACAACAGGTGTAGACCTCACAGTGAAATGCTGAATACAACAGGTGTAGACCTCACAGTGAAATGCTTACTTACAAGCCCTGAACCAACAATACAGTATTAAGAAAATACCAACAACCAAAAATTAAGCGATAAGGACAACAAATAATTAAAGAGCAGCAGTAAGTAACAATAGCGGGGCTACATACAGGGGGAACCGGTACAGAGTCAATGTGGAGGCTATATACAGGGGGTACTGGTACAGAGTCAATGTGGAGGCTATATACAGGGGGTACTGGTACAGAGTCAATGTGGAGGCTATATACAGGGGGAACCGGTACAGAGTCAATGTGGAGGCTACATACAGGGGGTACTGGTACAGAGTCAATGTGGAGGCTATATACAGGGGGTACTGGTACAGAGTCAATGTGGAGGCTATATACAGGGGGAACCGGTACAGAGTCAATGTGGAGGCTACATACAGGGGGTACAGGTACAGAGTCAATGTGGAGGCTATATACAGGGGGTACCGGTACAGAGTCAATGTGGAGGCTATATACAGGGGGTACTGGTACAGAGTCAATGTGGAGGCTATATACAGGGGGAACCGGTACAGAGTCAATGTGGAGGCTACATACAGGGGGTACTGGTACAGAGTCAATGTGGAGGCTATATACAGGGGGTACTGGTACAGAGTCAATGTGGAGGCTATATACAGGGGGAAACCGGTACAGAGTCAATGTGGAGGCTACATACAGGGGGTACAGGTACAGAGTCAATGTGGAGGCTATATACAGGGGGTACCGGTACAGAGTCAATGTGGAGGCTATATACAGGGGGTACTGGTACAGAGTCAATGTGGAGGCTATATACAGGGGGTACAGGTACAGAGTTAATGTGGAGGCTATATACAGGGGGTACTGGTACAGAGTCAATGTGGAGGCTATATACAGGGGGTACAGGTACAGAGTTAATGTGGAGGCTATATACAGGGGGTACTGGTACAGAGTCAATGTGGAGGCTATATACAGGGGGTACAGGTACAGAGTCAATGTGGAGGCTATATACAGGGGGTACTGGTACAGAGTCAATGTGGAGGCTATATACAGGAGGTACTGGTACAGAGTCAATGTGGAGGCTATATACAGGGGGTACAGGTACAGAGTCAATGTGGAGGCTATATACAGGGGGTACCGGTACAGAGTCAATGTGGAGGCTATATACAGGGGGTACCGGTACAGAGTCAATGTGGAGGCTATATACAGGGGGTACCGGTACAGAGTCAATGTGGAGCTATATACAGGGGGTACTGGTACAGAGTCAATGTGGAGGCTATATACAGGGGGTACTGGTACAGAGTCAATGTGGAGGCTATATACAGGGGGTAACTGGTACAGAGTCAATGTGGAGGCTATATACAGGGGGTACTGGTACAGAGTCAATGTGGAGGCTATATACAGGGGTACTGGTACAGAGTCAATGTGGAGGCTATATACAGGGGGTACTGGTACAGAGTCAATGTGGAGGCTATATACAGGGGGGTACCGGTACAGAGTCAATGTGGAGGCTATATACAGGGGGTACAGGTTACAGAGTCAATGTGGAGGCTATATACAGGGGGTACTGGTACAGAGTCAATGTGGAGGCTATATACAGAGGTACTGGTACAGAGTCAATGTGGAGGCTATATACAGGGGGTACCGGTACAGAGTCAATGTGGGGTACAGAGTCAATGTGGAGGCTATATACAGGGGGTACCGGTACAGAGTCAATGTGGAGGCTATATACAGGGGGTACCGGTACAGAGTCAATGTGGAGGCTATATACAGGGGGGTACTGGTACAGAGTCAATGTGGAGGCTATATACAGGGGGTACTGGTACAGAGTCAATGTGGAGGCTATATACAGGGGGTACTGGTACAGAGTCAATGTGGAGGCTATATACAGGGGGTACTGGTACAGAGTCAATGTGGAGGCTATATACAGGGGTACTGGTACAGAGTCAATGTGGAGGCTATATTACAGGGGGTACTGGTACAGAGTCAATGTGGAGGCTATATACAGGGGTACCGGTACAGAGTCAATGTGGAGGCTATATACAGGGGGGTACCGGTACAGAGTCAATGTGGAGGCTATATACAGGGGGGTACTGGTACAGAGTCAATGTAGAGGCTATATACAGGGGTACCGGTACAGAGTCAATGTGGAGGCTATACACAGGGGGTACCGGTACAGAGTCAATGTGGAGGCTATATACAGGGGGTACTGGTACAGAGTCAATGTGGAGGCTATATACAGGGGGTACTGGTACAGAGTCAATGTGGAGGCTATATACAGGGGGTACCGGTACAGAGTCAATGTGGAGGCTATATACAGGAGGTACCAGTACAGAGTCAATGTGGAGGCTATATACAGGGGGTACAGGTACAGAGTCAATGTGGAGGCTATATACAGGGGGTACTGGTACAGAGTCAATGTGGAGGCTATATACAGGGGGTACAGGTATAGAGTCAATGTGGAGGCTATATACAGGGGGTACTGGTACAGAGTCAATGTGGAGGCTATATACAGGGGGGTACCGGTACAGAGTCAATGTGGAGGCTATATACAGGGGGGTACCGGTACAGAGTCAATGTGGAGGCTATATACAGGGGGTACCGGTACAGAGTCAATGTGGAGGCTATATACAGGGGGTACAGGTACAGAGTCAATGTGGAGGCTATATACAGGGGGTACTGGTACAGAGTCAATGTGGAGGCTATATACAGGGGGTACCGGTACAGAGTCAATGTGGAGGCTATATACAGGGGTTACGGTACAGAGTCAATGTAGAGGCTATATACAGGGGGTACTGGTACAGAGTCAATGTGGAGGCTATATACAGGGTGTACTGGTACAGAGTCAATGTGGAGGCTATATACAGGGGGTACCGGTACAGAGTCAGTGTGGAGGCTATATACAGGGGGTACTGGTACAGAGTCAATGTGGAGGCTATATACAGGGGGTACCGGTACAGAGTCAATGTGGAGGCTATATACAGGGGGTACTGGTACAGAGTCAATGTGGAGGCTATATACAGGGGGTACTGGTACAGAGTCAATGTGGAGGCTATATACAGGGGGTACTGGTACAGAGTCATGTGGAGGCTATATACAGGGGGTACAGGTACAGAGTCAATGTGGAGGCTATATACAGGGGGTACTGGTACAGAGTCAATGTGGAGGCTATATACAGGGGGTACCGGTACAGAGTCAATGTGGAGGCTATATACAGGGTGTTACGGTACAGAGTCAATGTAGAGGCTATATACAGGGGGTACTGGTACAGAGTCAATGTGGAGGCTATATACAGGGGGTACTGGTACAGAGTCAATGTGGAGGCTATATACAGGGGGTACTGGTACAGAGTCAATGTGGAGGCTATATACAGGGGGTACCGGTACAGAGTCAATGTGGAGGGCTATATACAGGGTGTTACGGTACAGAGTCAATGTGGAGGCTATATACAGGGTGTTACGGTACAGAGTCAATGTGGAGGCACCAGTACAGAGTCAATGTGGAGGCTATATACAGGGTGTTACGGTACAGAGTCAATGTGGAGGCTATATACAGGGGGTACCAGTACAGAGTCAATGTGGAGGCTATATACAGGGGGTACTGGTACAGAGTCAATGTGGAGGCTATATACAGGGGGTACTGGTACAGAGTCAATGTGGAGGCTATATACAGGGGGTACTGGTACAGAGTCAATGTGGAGGCTATATACAGGGGGTACTGGTACAGAGTCAATGTGGAGGCTATATACAGGGGGGTACCGGTACAGAGTCAATGTGGAGGCTATATACAGGGGGTACTGTTACAGAGTCAATGTGGAGGCTATATACAGGGGGTACTGGTACAGAGTCAATGTGGAGGCTATATACAGGGGGGTACTGGTACAGAGTCAATGTGGAGGCTATATACAGGGGGTACTGGTACAGAGTCAATGTGGAGGCTATATACAGGGGGTACTGGTACAGAGTCAATGTGGAGGCTATATACCGGGGGTACCGGTACAGAGTCAATGTGGAGGCTATATACAGGGGGTACTGGTACAGAGTCAATGTGGAGGCTATATACAGGGGGTACTGGTACAGAGTCAATGTGGAGGCTATATACAGGGGGTACTGGTACAGAGTCAATGTGGAGGCTATATACAGGGGGTACTGGTACAGAGTCAATGTGGAGGCTATATACAGGGGGTACCGGTACAGAGTCAATGTGGAGGCTATATACAGGGGTACTGGTACAGAGTCAATGTGGAGGCTATATACAGGGGGTACAGGTACAGAGTCAGTGTGGAGGCTATATATAGGGGGTATAGGTATAGAGTCAATGTGGAGGCTATATACAGGGGTACTGGTACAGAGTCAATGTGGAGGCTATATACAGGGGGTACTGGTACAGAGTCAATGTGGAGGCTATATACAGGGGGTACTGGTACAGAGTCAATGTGGAGGATATATACAGGGGGTACTGGTACAGAGTCAATGTGGAGGCTATATACAGGGGGTACTGGTACAGAGTCAATGTGGAGGCTATATACAGGAGGTACCGGTACAGAGTCAGTGTGGAGGCTATATACAGGGGGTACTGGTACAGAGTCAATGTGGAGGCTATATACAGGGGGTACTGGTACAGAGTCAATGTGGAGGCTATATACAGGGGGTACTGGTACAGAGTCAATGTGGAGGCTATATACAGGGGGTACCGGTACAGAGTCAATGTGGAGGCTATATACAGGGGGGTACTGGTACAGAGTCAATGTGGAGGCTATATACAGGGGGTACTGGTACAGAGTCAATGTGGAGGATATATACAGGGGATACTGGTACAGAGTCAATGTGGAGGCTATATATAGGGGGTACTGGTACAGAGTCAATGTGGAGGCTATATACAGGAGGTACCGGTACAGAGTCAGTGTGGAGGCTATATACAGGGGGTACTGGTACAGAGTCAATGTGGAGGCTATATACAGGGGGTACCGGTACAGAGTCAGTGTGGAGGCTATATACAGGGGGTACTGGTACAGAGTCAATGTGGAGGCTATATACAGGGGGTACCGGTACAGAGTCAATGTGGAGGCTATATACAGGGGGTACTGGTACAGAGTCAATGTGGAGGCTATATACAGGGGGTACTGGTACAGAGTCAATGTGGAGGCTATATACAGGAGGTACCGGTACAGAGTCAATGTGGAGGCTATATACAGGGGGTACTGGTACAGAGTCAATGTAGAGGATATATACAGGGGGTACCGGTACAGAGTCAATGTGGAGGCTATATACAGGGGGTACCGGTACAGAGTCAATGTGGAGGCTATATACAGGGGGTACCGGTACAGAGTCAATGTGGAGGCTATATACAGGGGGTACTGGTACAGAGTCAATGTGGAGGCTATATACAGGGGCTACAGGTATATAGTCAATGTGGAGGCTATATACAGGGGGTACCGGTACAGAGTCAATGTGGAGGCTATACACAGGGGGGTACCGGTACAGAGTCAATGTGGAGGCTATATACAGGGGGTACCGGTACAGAGTCAGTGTGGAGGCTATATACAGGAAGAACCGGTACAGAGTCAATGTGGAGGCTATATACAGGGGTACTGGTACAGAGTCAATGTGGAGGCTATATACAGGGGTACCAGTACAGAGTCAATGTGGAGGCTATATACAGGGGTACCGGTACAGAGTCAATGTGGAGGCTATATACAGGGGGTACAGGTATAGAGTCAATGTGGAGGCTATATACAGGGGGTACCAGTACAGAGTCAATGTGGAGGCTATATACAGGGGTACCGGTACAGAGTCAATGTGGAGGCTATATACAGGGGGTACAGGTATAGAGTCAATGTGGAGGCTATATACAGGGGGTACCGGTACAGAGTCAATGTGGAGGCTATATACAGGGAGAACCGGTACAGAGTCAATGTGGAGGCTATATACAGGGGGTACAGGTACAGAGTCAATGTGGAGGCTATATACAGGGGGTACAGGTATAGAGTCAATGTGGAGGCTATATACAGGGGGTACCGGTACAGAGTCAATGTAGAGGATATATACAGGGGGTACAGGTATAGAGTCAATGTGGAGGCTATACACAGGGAGTACAGGTACAGAGTCAGTGTGGAGGCTATATACAGGGAGTACAGGTACAGAGTCAGTGTGGAGGCTATATACAGGGGGTACAGGTACAGAGTCAATGTGGAGGCTATATACAGGGAGTACAGGTACAGAGTCAGTGTGGAGGCTATATACAGGGAGTACAGGTACAGAGTCAGTGTGGAGGCTATATACAGGGGGTACAGGTATAGAGTCAATGTGGAGGCTATATACAGGGGGTACAGGTACAGAGTCAATGTGGAGGCTATATACAGGGGGTACAGGTACAGAGTCAATGTGGAGGCTATACACAGGGAGAACCGGTACAGAGTCAATGTGGAGGCTATGTACAGGGAGAACCGGTACAGAGTCAATGTGGAGGCTATATACAGGGAGAACCGGTACAGAGTCAATGTGGAGGATATATACAGGGAGAACCGGTACAGAGTCAATGTGGAGGCTATATACAGGGGGTACAGGTACAGAGTCAATGTGGAGGCTATATACAGGGGGTACAGGTATAGAGTCAATGTGGAGGCTATACACAGGGGGTACCGGTACAGAGTCAATGTGGAGGCTATACACAGGGGGTACCGGTACAGAGTCAATGTAGAGGCTATAAACAGGGAGAACCGGTACAGAGTCAATGTAGAGGCTATATACAGGGGGTACAGGTACAGAGTCAATGTGGAGGCAATATACAGGGGGTACCGGTACAGAGTCAATGTGGAGGCAATATACAGGGGGTACTGGTACAGAGTCAATGTGTCAATGTGCAGGGGCGCTGGTGTCGAGGTAATTGAGGTAATTATGTACATGCAGGTAGGGTTATTAAAGACGCTATGCATAGATAATAACTGAGAGTAGCAACAGCGTGGGGGGGCGGGGTTGTGGGTGCAAATAGTCTGGGTAGCCATTTGATTAGATGTTTGGGAGTCTTATGGCTTGGGGGTAGAAGCTGTTTAGAAGCCACTTGGACCTAGACTTGCCACTCCAGTACCGTTTTCCGTGCGGTAGCAGAGAAAGCAGTCTATGACTAGAGTGGCTGGAGTCTTTGACAATTTTTAGGGCCTTCCTCTGAAACCGCCTGGTATAGAGGTCCTAGATGGCAGGAAACTTGGCTCCGGTGACGTACTGGGTCAACACACCCTCTGTGTTGAGATTAAGGTATTAACATGGTTTCACCATATTGAGACTGGGGTATTGACATGGTCTCACCATATAGAGACCAGGGTATTGACATGGTCTCACCATATAGAGACCAGGGTATTGACATGGTCTCACCATATAGAGACCAGGGTATTGACATGGTCTCACCATATTGAGACCGGGGTATTGACATGGTCTCACCATATAGAGACCAGGGTATTGACATGGTCTCACCATATAGAGACCAGGGTATTGACATGGTCTCACCATATAGAGACCAGGGTATTGACATGGTCTCACCATATAGAGACCAGGGTATTGACATGGTCTCACCATATAGAGACCAGGGTATTGACATGTTCTCACCATATAGAGTCCAGGGTATTGACATGGTCTCACCATATAGAGACCAGGGTATTGACATGGTCTCAATATGGGTATTGACATGGTCTCACCATATTGAGACTGGGGTATTGACATGGTCTCACCATATTGAGACTGGGGTATTGACATGGTCTCACCATATTGAGACCGGGGTATTGACATGGTCTCACCATATTGAGACCGGGGTATTGACATGGTCTCACCATATTGAGACCGGGGTATTGACATGGTCTCACCATATTGAGACCGGGGTATTGACATGGTCTCACCATATTGAGACCGGGGTATTGACATGGTCTCAACATATTGAGACTGGGGTATTGACATGGTCTCACCATATTGAGACCGGGGTATTGACATGGTCTCACCATATTGAGACCGGGGTATTGACATGGTCTCACCATATTGAGACTGGGGTATTGACATGGTCTCACCATATTGAGACTGGGTTATTGACATGGTCTCACCATATTGAGACCGGGGTATTGACATGGTCTCAACATATTGAGACTGGGGTATTGACATGGTCTCACCATATTGAGACCGGGGTATTGACATGGTCTCACCATATTGAGACCGGGGTATTGACATGGTCTCACCATATTGAGACTGGGGTATTGACATGGTCTCACCATATTGAGACTGGGTTATTGACATGGTCTCACCATATTGAGACTGGGGTATTGACATGGTCTCACCATATTGAGACCAGGGTATTGACATGGTCTCACCATATTGAGACTGGGGTATTGACATGGTCTCACCATATTGAGACTGAGGTATTGACATGGTCTCACCATATTGAGACTGGGGTATTGACATGGTCTCACCATATTGAGACTGGGGTATTGACATGGTCTCACCATATTGAGACTGGGGTATTGACATGGTCTCACCATATTGAGACTGGGGTATTGACATGGTCTCACCATATTGAGACTGGGGTATTGACATGGTCTCACCATATTGAGACTGGGTTATTGACATGGTCTCACCATATTGAGACTGGGGTATTGACATGGTCTCACCATATTGAGACCGGGGTATTGACATGGTCTCACCATTTTGAGACCGGGGTATTGACATGGTCTCACCATATTGAGACCGGGGTATTGACATGGTCTCACCATATTGAGACCGGGGTATTGACATGGTCTCACCATATTGAGACCGGGGTATTGACATGGTCTCACCATATTGAGACCAGGGTATTGACATGGTCTCACCATATTGAGACTGGGGTATTAACATGGTCTCACCATATTGAGACCAGGGTATTGACATGGTCTCACCATATTGAGACTGGGGTATTGACATGGTCTCACCATATTGAGACCAGGGTATTGACATGGTCTCACCATATTGAGACTGGGGTATTGACATGGTCTCAACATATTGAGACTGGGGTATTAACATGGTCTCACCATATTGAGACTGGGGTATTGACATGGTCTCACCATATTGAGACTGGGGTATTGACATGGTCTCACCATATTGAGACTGAGGTATTGACATGGTCTCACCATATTGAGACCGGGGTATTGACATGGTCTCACCATATTGAGACTAGGGTATTGACATGGTCTCACCATATTGAGACTGGGGTATTGACATGGTCTCACCATATTGAGACTGGGGTATTGACATGGTCTCACCATATAGAGACCAAGGTATTAACATGGTGTCACCATATTGAGACCAAGGTATTGACATGGTCTCACCATATTGAGACTGGGGTATTGACATGGTCTCACCATATTGAGACTGGGGTATTGACATGGTCTCACCATATTGAGACTGAGGTATTGACATGGTCTCACCATATTGAGACCGGGGTATTGACATGGTCTCACCATATTGAGACTAGGGTATTGACATGGTCTCACCATATTGAGACTGGGGTATTGACATGGTCTCACCATATTGAGACTGGGGTATTGACATGGTCTCACCATATAGAGACCGGGGTATTGACATGGTCTCACCATATAGAGACCAAGGTATTAACATGGTCTCACCATATTGAGACCAAGGTAATGACATGGTCTCACCATATTGAGACCAAGGTATTAACATGGTCTCACCATATTGAGACTGGGGTATTGACATGGTCTCACCATATTGAGACTGAGGTATTGACATGGTCTCACCATATTGAGACTGGGTTATTGACATGGTCTCACCATATTGAGACTGGGGTATTGACATGGTCTCACCATATTGAGACCAGGGTATTGACATGGTCTCACCATATTGAGGCCAAGGTATTGACATGGTCTCACCATTTTGAGACCGGGGTATTGACATGGTCTCACCATATTGAGACTGAGGTATTGACATGGTCTCACCATATTGAGACTGGGGTATTGACATGGTCTCACCATATTGAGACTGGGGTATTGACATGTTCTCACCATATTGAGACCGGGGTATTGACATGTTCTCACCATATTGAGACTGGGGTATTGACATGGTCTCACCATATTGAGACCAAGGTAATGACATGGTCTCACCATATTGAGACTGGGGTATTGACATGGTCTCACCATATTGAGACTGGGGTATTGACATGGTCTCACCATATTGAGACTGGGTTATTGACATGGTCTCACCATATTGAGACTGGGGTATTGACATGGTCTCACCATATTGAGACTGGGGTATTGACATGGTCTCACCATATTGAGACCAAGGTATTGACATGGTCTCACCATATTGAGACTGGGGTATTGACATGGTCTCACCATATTGAGACTGGGGTATTGACATGGTCTCAACATATTGAGACTGGGGTATTAACATGGTCTCACCATATTGAGACCAAGGTAATGACATGGTCTCACCATATTGAGACCAAGGTATTAACATGGTCTCACCATATTGAGACTGGGGTATTGACATGGTCTCACCATATTGAGACTGAGGTATTGACATGGTCTCACCATATTGAGACTGGGTTATTGACATGGTCTCACCATATTGAGACTGGGGTATTGACATGGTCTCACCATATTGAGACCAGGGTATTGACATGGTCTCACCATATTGAGGCCAAGGTATTGACATGGTCTCACCATTTTGAGACCGGGGTATTGACATGGTCTCACCATATTGAGACTGGGGTATTGACATGGTCTCACCATATTGAGACCAGGGTATTGACATGGTCTCACCATATTGAGACTAGGGTATTGGCATGGTCTCACCATATTGAGACTAGGGTATTGACATGGTCTCACCATATTGAGACTGGGGTATTGACATGTTCTCACCATATTGAGACTGGGGTATTGACATGGTCTCACCATATTGAGACTGAGGTATTGACATGGTCTCACCATATTGAGACTGGGGTATTGACATGGTCTCACCATATTGAGACCGGGGTATTGACATGGTCTCACCATATTGAGACCAGGGTATTGACATGGTCTCACCATATTGAGACTGGGGTATTGACATGGTCTCACCATATTGAGACTGGGGTATTGACATGGTCTCAACATATTGAGACTGGGGTATTAACATGGTCTCACCATATTGAGACTGGGGTATTGAAATGGTCTCACCATATTGAGACTGGGGTATTGATAAGGTCTCACCATATTGAGACTGGGGTATTGACATGGTCTCACCATATTGAGACTGAGGTATTGACATGGTCTCAACATATTGCCATACAGATAGGATTATTAGAAGGGACAACGTTTTTTTTTCCAGTTATCCAATAGTTGTGGGATTGACTGGGTGGAGTAGTGTGGTGCCGTACACCCAATATTGTAACAGAGAACAAGTGTTGTAGCACAGACAGTCTTTGTATAGCAAACCCCTCCTCACTTCCTGTCCTCTTATCAAAATGTCAACAGAACCAGAAGGATGTTTGGCCTTGGTGTTCATCACACCTGTAACAGGGTGTCGTCCTTGAACTTTGACACACACTCTCACTCTCACACACACACACACACACACACAAACACGTGCAACGAAAAGTGGATGAGGGGTTGGGGTGGTCAATTGACACACGCACACACACACACACACACACACACACACACACACACACACACACACACACACAGTCAGAAGACCCTCTTGCTTCCATCTTTGCCATGGCAGGTCACCTTGGTAACTAACCCATGCCAAAACACAAGCTCTAATTCAACACTGTTTGTCCAACCTCTCTCTCCCTCTCTCTCTCTCCTTTCTCTACCTCTCTCTCTCTCCCTCCCTCTCTCTCGTTCTCTCTCGTTCTCTCTCTGTCTCCCTCCCTCCCTCTCTCCATCTCTCTCCCCATCTCTATTCTTCTCACCCTCTCGCGCGCTCTTTCTCCCTCTCTCTCTGTCTCTTCCTCACTCTCTCTTTCTCTCTCTCCACCATCTCTATTCCTCTCAAACTCTCTCTCTCTCCTGCATACCCTCTGTTCCTCTCTCTCTCCACCCCCTTCTCTCACCCTCCACCACACAGTCCTCTCTCCACTGTACTCTGCCTTGTATGCCCACATTCCCAGAAGCCAATAGCGTTGACATTTACTTTGCGTCCCCCCCACACAAACACACACACACAGACACACACACAGACACAGACACACACACACACACACACACACACACACACACACACACACACACACACACACACACACACACACACACACACACACACACACACACACACACACACACACACATGGTCCAGGGTTGTCAATTAGAGTGTGGGAACAAGGTCACACCTGCAGGGCCTGGCAGATTGATAAACGATGTTGCTTTAAACTTTGGAGACCGTCATTTTTGGGAGCCGCTGTTTACCTTCCACTGAATTAAATGGGGCTCTTTGAAGAGAGTCTGCTAGGCCCTGGGATGTTTTGAACGGGGGAGAAATGCCCCCTTGATTAGCTAATGACACATTCTGCTTCAATTAGACATAATAGGAGCAAACAGGCCTCAGAGCAGACTTTAGGCCTGGTATTTCCTACAGAGAGAGGAACAGGCCAGGCCTCAGAACAGACTTTAGGCCTGGTATTTCCTACAGAGAGAGGAACAGGCCAGGCCTCAGAACAGACATTAGGCCTGGTATTTCCTACAGAGAGAGGAACAGGCCAGGCCTCAGAGCAGACTTTAGGCCTGGTATTTCCTACAGAGAGAGGAACAGGCCAGGCCTCAGAACAGACTTTAGGCCTGGTATTTCCTACAGAGAGAGGAACAGGCCAGGCCTCAGAACAGACTTTAGGCCTGGTATTTCCTACAGAGATGGAGAGAGATTCAGGCTTTTTTTTTTTGCTGGTCATGCAAAGAAAGCATGTGAAAAAAAAACACTGAAAGTTGGGGTGCTATTGACTCTTTTAGTTGCTATAATATGCTTCTAGGTGATGGAAATACTCCCTACACTAGCAATGGGAAGACTCCCTATACTAGCAATGGGAAGACTCCCTACACTAGCAATAGGAAGACTCCCTACACTAGCAATGGGAAGACTCCCTACACTAGCAATGGGAAGACTCCCTACACTAGCAATAGGGAGACTCCCTACACTAGCAATGGGAAGACTCCCTACACTAGCAATAGGAAGACTCCCTACACTAGCAATGGGAAGACTCCCTACACTAGCAATGGGAAGACTCCCTACACTAGCAATGGGAAGACTCCCTACACTAGCAATGGGAAGACTCCCTACACTAGCAATGGGAAGACTCCCTACACTAGCAATGGGAAGACTCCCTATACTAGCAATGGGAATACTCCCTACACTAGCAATGGGAAGACTCCCTATACTAGCAATGGGAATACTCCCTACACTAGCAATGGGAAGACTCCCTACACTAGCAATGGGAAGACTCCCTACACTAGCAATGGGAAGACTCCCTACACTAGCAATGGGAATACTCCCTACACTAGCAATGGGAATACTCCCTACACTAGCAATGGGAAGACTCCCTATACTAGCAATGGGAATACTCCCTACACTAGCAATGGGAAGACTCCCTACACTAGCAATGGGAAGACTCCCTACACTAGCAATGGGAAGACTCCCTACACTAGCAATGGGAAGACTCCCTACACTAGCAATGGGAAGACTCCCTACACTAGCAATGGGAAGACTCCCTACACTAGCAATGGGAAGACTCCCTACACTAGCAACGGGAATACTTCCTACACTAGCAATGGGAATACTCCCTACACTAGCAATGGGAATACTCCCTACACTAGCAATGGGAATACTCCCTACACTAGCAATGGGAATACTCCCTACACTAGCAATGGGAAGACTCCCTACACTAGCAATGGGAAGACTCCCTACACTAGCAACGGGAATACTCCCTGCACTAGCAATGGGAATACTCCCTACACTAGCAATGGGAATACTCCCTACACTAGCAATGGGAAGACTCCCTATACTAGCAATGGGAAGACTCCCTACACTAGCAATGGGAATACTCCCTACACTAGCAATGGGAATACTCCCTACACTAGCAATGGGAATACTCCCTACACTAGCAATGGGAATACTCCCTACACTAGCAATGGGAATACTCCCTACACTAGCAATGGGAAGACTCCCTATATTAGCAATGGGAAGACTCCCTACACTAGCAATGGGAAGACTCCCTATATTAGCAATGGGAAGACTCCCTACACTAGCAATGGGAAGACTCCCTACACTAGCAATGGGAAGACTCCCTACACTAGCAATGGGAATACTCCCTACACTAGCAATGGGAAGACTCCCTATATTAGCAATGGAAATACTCCCTACACTAGCAATGGGAGACTCCCTACACCTTTCTCACACTTTAGCCAATATGAGACAAATGGAGACAAATGGAGACATATAAGAGTTGAATAATGAATGAATATCTACCCTATATCAGCCTCATAGAAAGTCCTATGGATGTGCATCGCATGTCTTCATCAACATTGATTAATCCGACCTGTCAAGACACTACTTGGAGAATGTACATTCACACAACCCACACAATGTAGCGTTCATCTATATTTATCTCTCTGCGGTATCTCAGTCTTTGCAGCATCACTTATCACGTCTAAAGTTTCCTATTCAAAATGTTTAATCTGCATAGAGAATGCAATGCCGTCAACATTCTTTGAGCAAGATTCGCAATGTAAGTCTTGATTGGCGGTTAATATTACACCTTACAACGGATTCAGAAGGTTTATATGCATGAAAAGACATCAATCTGGGATCTGATAACTTGCATACAAACGATACACCACAGGCCCACTAGCTAAGAGTTAAGTATAATCTGATATGCAGCCTTTATGCTTGGATTGACATCAATGGCTTGTTTTCTCCAGAGGAAGGCCAGACATGTTTTAGTGAAGTTTTTAGAAGACTTCACCCTGAGACAGCTGCAGAGTCTAGACTGTCATTCTCGCGTCCCGTTTTCGCTCCAGGGCCATAAACATAGATGTCAGTACTCAAAACTGATAAACCTGCCTGCAAGACAGATACATTTGCTGACAACTTATTTTACAAAGTCAAAGGACAGTTCATTGAGGGTTAAAGTCAACATTTGTTGCGTAGACATAGTGGTTAGAAGACTGGGAAAGGAATGAGTTAACCCTTTACATAATACACTGGAGAAAATGATCATTAAATGGTTGTCAGAAAAAGGGGGTACCCACTGGGTAAAAACTGGTTGCATCAGTGTTGTTTCCACGTCCTTTCAACCCCCCAAAAACAATGTGATAACGCTGAATCAACTTGGAAATTGGATTTGTAAAAACGTCATCGACATAAAGGGCATTTCATCTTTTTTTTTCTTCCCTACTTTTAACCTAAATCCAAAGACATGGTGAAATGTTTTTGTTGATTTCACGTTGAATCCATGTTAGTTGACAACTCAACCAAATGTAAGTCAAAACTAGACGTTGAACTGACGTCTGTGCCCGGTGGGTACCTGGTACCTGGTGGTTTTAAAACATGTTAACTAGTTTGGTTATATGGCATCTGGGGGCCAATCTTCCCTCTCATTTTTTTTTTCGCCACTGAGCAAATTTCAGGTCTGCTGAGCAGAAACGTTGTGAAAATTCTGTACAACTTCCAGCGGGTGTTTACTGTGAAAACTGAGGCTGTACCTGCTTTAAGATACAGTTACAATAGAGGCCAAGTTTGTGTGGCTATTTGATCATAATGTAGACCTATCAGAGTGGCCTACCATCAAGAACAATGGAGAAAATGCATCCCATAACATTTTAACATGGAAATAGCTGTTCTAAAATTCAGACGACAATAGCAGCCAATGTGTGGTGTTCAATGTAGGCCTACATTCCATTAGACATAGAGGGCTTGACATGAACCTGTTTATCCAGTTGTCCTTCAGACATGGAGGTGACTGAAAATGTTGCTTGTGTTGTTTGATGCAAGAAACCACTTTACAAAATGAAATGCATTATTATTCCCATACCATTATTACAAAGAATAAGACAAATTAATTATGCTACCCTCCGCCCATTCAATCCTGTCTCAAAATACAACACTGCCCCTTTAAGACAAAAAAAGCTCTTTACTTGACTTGCTTTCCAGAGATGTCTAGAAATGTACATGTTTTGTGCTCTTGTAGGAAACAATCACTCCCCTATTGTTAACTATAAATGATCTATAACTGGACTAATAAATCACTAACTATTAAAGGATATGAACAAATGTGCAAACGTGGCTACATGCAGCTCTCGCTTTGATCTGAAAACAAGCTCATCTACTGAAGACCACTCATGCTGTAAACACAGTCCAGTTCAAAGTGAATGGCACAGATCCATGGCAATGGTCTATTTGCATTTATATACTGGGTGGTTTGAGCCCTGGATGCAGATTGGCTGACAGCCATGGTATATTAGACCGTATACCACAGGAATGACAAAACATTTATTTTTACATTGGTAACCAGTTTATAATAGCAATAAGGCACCTCTGGGATTTATGGTATGTGGCCAATATACCAAGGCTAACAGCTGTATCCAGGCACTCCGTGTTGTGTCGTGCCTAAGAACAGCCCTTAGCTGTGGTATATTGGTCATATACCACACACCCTCGGGCCTTATTGCTTAAATAGGCTCTGATTGTTTATGCCACACCGGTCTGTGTACGGTACGGTCTTGCATGTCAATGCAATAGAATCCTACTCCGATGCGTCCTGCTTACAACAAAATCTCTCGCATCGTTAGTTTTGTTTCGGTATGTTGCATTGAAAGTGGCTAATATTGCGTTGATTTGATCAAAACGGCCACAGTAAAGGAAAACATTGATAGGGAACAGGGAAAACTCTAGAACAGTGGTCACCAAACTTTTCTGAGTCAAGATCACTTTCTGAGTCAAAATGCAAGCCGAGAACTACGGCTCAGATTTATTTTTAACATGACGTAAAAAAACGGAAAACTATGCAACATTAACCAATTAAAACAGTACTGTAGCAATGAGGTTTATGCAGTAAGCTATAGGCCCAATACATTTTCACCGCATATTGGCTTTGCTTGAATTGCTCTGCCAATGCATTGTTGTTTGGGACATATAATTAAAAATTATATTTCTAAATTTGAGGTAGGTTATATAATTACAGCGGTAATAGATCAGTTTTTATATTACTTCTCAGGCACAGCTGAGTGAGCATACTTTTAAGTAATTTGGTTTTTATTTTACTGGGCTGGTGGTGCCTGCATCTCATGGTCAGTCTCAGCAGACAGAGAGAGCAGCAGACTGAGAGTATTTCTCTCAACATCTCTCCACTCTCCCTTTCCTCCGCTGACACTGACCAAAAAGGGACACCGTCTTCCAGCTGATGGCGAAACTCGAGTCGCACCGCATTATTTCTGCCTCATGCACACATTCATGTTGTTACTCCTATGAACAGAGAAAGGGAAATATTCCTCTACATTAAAAAAAGACCCAAGCTGCTAATAATAACAACAATGCAAGCCTATATAAACAGGTTCCTACTCATTCATTACTGCTGTAGTGCTTGTTGTAGCGCTGAGTGTTAATAGAAGAACGTGCCGTGTGGCTCAGTTGGTAGAGCATGGTGTTTGCAACGCCAGGGTTGTGGGTTTGATTCCCACGGGGGACCAGTACGGGAAAGAAAAGAAAAAAAAATGAAATGTATGCATTCACTACTGTAAGTCGCTCTGGATAAGAGCGTCTGCTAAATGACTAAAATGTAAAAATAAAAGTGTTGAATACAAAGTGTTGACAGTGCTGAGTAAGAACATGAACTCAGCTCTTTGCTGGATTCATTGACTAGTCTCTCTCTAGTCATGGTTTTAAACATTTTGAAATCTCAGTTTTGCCGTAGCATTGTTTTACGCCTGCTACATTACTGCAGACACGGTAATCTGAGCCATGCTGTTAGCCAGTGGTAAACCTACAGTGCACTTCATTTGCTCTCCAGACATGCTGAGAATGCAGATTTTGTACCTTCAGACATGAAATGGTTCAAAATGGCAACAATTCGCCTACCCGGCGCGCAGGGCAGCTGCATGGTGTTCACCTACCTCCAACTGAGACAAATAAAATACAAAAATAGGAACACAAGGCTTTATAGTTGGGTTTTTTACAGAAATGTTTGGTGATCTACTAGGAATGCCTTGGAGATTGCGATGACTGATTGGTGACCACTGCTTTAGAAAGTTGAGTGAAATTCAATCTTGTGCATCTCTCTGTGGGATGATATTTCTGCTTGGCAGTCTGGAGCAACTGCACGCCCATGCATGCGCAGAGTTTAGAGGGAACATTGCTGGGGGGTACAACAAGTAGTAATCTAGTATCTTTAGCATGGTGACCCCCCATTCCATTGTGCCAACCTCACCTACAAGCCAAAAATGGACTTCACTGGCTGAAGTAAAACGAGCTAAAACACTTTTATTTTATCCTTTTTGAAGTCAATTATAAGTCAAACTAACTAGAGGAGAAAGTAAGTTGATGAATGTGTTTTTGAATAACGTCTTTGATCCCCCCAATCTCCTTGCAGAGCAATACATTGCCCTACCCATTCATCACACAGAGTTGTGTCATCACATTAGTTCTGAAGCGTAGCACATTCTTTCCTAAATAATTCCCACCGCTATCATTAACTATTAGTGTTGTTGTTTCCTCTGCGCGATAAGGGGATTATCAGCCAAACGGGAACTACCCTGCCCATATCGCTCTGTCCTTCTCCCTCAACTCGGATTGAAGCGGTCTGGCCAGCACAGCTGTCTCTGACTGTCATCTCCTGGTGTGTCTGAGGTACTGCAGCGATTTCAACTGGCAGGAATCCTCTTCATGTTTCTCACTCTGTCTGATCCTTCTCTCAGTGAAACACTTGAGGAAACTACATATTCCACAGCTGCTAATCACAGTCAATCTCACAATATCATTTAATTACACCAGAGTAATTTTACTCTTTGTTCCAATGTATATGCACCCGCCCTGAATGTACTGTAGTGCTGTACACAGACACAAGCTGTTCTCTCTCCATTTTACTCTCCCGGCTACATCATTCACATCATCGTAAAAGCAAAGGCCTCCTCATTTTACTGTCCCCCATGCTACCGTTAGCTTAGCTACTAGCTAGCCTCCCCATCAAGGGCCTCCTCACTTTACTGTCCCCCATGCTACCATTAGCCTAGCTACTAGCTAGCCTCCCCATCAAGGGCTGAGTGCACCCCTGCATCAGCAGTAAACCACAGCGTGAGAGAGAGAAAAAGGGGGGGTTAAGGAAGAGAGAGAGATGGAAGAAGGATGAGTGAAGTTATTGACATGCTGTAAACCCATTATTTACTGGAGGAGAAGGAGGCCTCTCTGTTTATCGGTCTGTCTTTACAGTAAATGTTCCGCTCGGCAAAACTGAGAGAGAAGAAAAAGCCTCACATATGCCTCAAGTCATCCAATACAGAGTTGAACACTACAGAACACTCATACACTGCACTGGGTTATCACATGTATTACAGAATAGTTTCTATTCTATTCTATTATATTGCATTCTATTGTATTATATTATATTATATTGCATTCTATTGTATTATATTATATTATATTGTATTCTATTGTACTGTATTGTTTTATATTAGATTGTATTATATTCTATTGTACTGTATTGTATTTTATTGTATTGTATTTTATTTTATTATATTTTATTGTATTATATTATATTATATTTAATTATATTCTATTTTATTGTATTGTATTATATCCTATTGTATTATATTCTATTGCATTGTATTGTATTCTATTTCATTTGATTATATTGTATAGTATTGGATTCAATTTTATTGTATTATTTTCTATTGTATTATACTGTAGTGTATTATATTGTATTATATTATATTCAATTTTATTGTATTATACTGTAGTGTATTATATTGTATTATATTGTATTATATTATATTATATTGTATTTTATTATATTCTATTGTATTGTATTATATTTTATTCTATTGTATTCTATTGTATTCTATTGTATTCTATTAGTGTTACAAGAGAATGCTTTGTTTACAACATATCACCTCACAGGTGTGTGTCGGCTAATAATCATGCTATTACAGAATACTGCATGCACTGTGTTCCTGATACACTACCAGTGGGCAGTGTACCAAATGCCACCCTATCCGCTCTAAAGGGCACTTCTTTTGACCAGACCTCTATAGACGGGTTAGCTGTGGCTCGTTCTAGCTAGTTTGTTCTTGTTCTTGATACAAGGTCTAGTTTCGATGTATATTGACTGATTTCATGTCAGTGCTAATATGGCTAAAATTCGCTAGCTAAATAACCAACAACTATAACAATGTATTTGAGAGACAACAAGTGCTCATTGTACAAATGTATTTAGGTTTTCAATAAACATTGGAGATTAAATAAAGTTTACATGTTGTCTACAATCTAAGCCAACCACATCTGTTTTCCCCATAGTTGCTCCCGTGTCGGTTTTGTTGCTAAACAACCAACCCATCTGTGGGCTCTAGCGTCCTGTCCAGGAGGTGTACATGTACAGTTGAAGTGGGAAGTTTACATACACTTAGTTTGGAGTCATTAAACTAGTTTTTCAACCACTTCACAAATTTCTTGTTAACAAGCTATAGTTTTGGCAAGTCGGTTAGGCCATCTATCTTCTTTGTGCATGACACAAGTAATTTTTCCAACAATTGTTTACAGACAGATTATTTCACTTTTAATTCACTGTATCACAATTCTAGTGGGTCAGAAGTTTACATGCACTAAGTTGACTGTGCCTTTAAACAGCTTGGAAAATTCCAGACAATGATGTCATGGCTTTAGAAGCTTCTGATCATTTGAGTCAATTGGAGGTGTACCTGTGGATGTTTTTTAAGGCCTACCTTCAAACTCAGTGCCTCTTTTCTTTTGATTTTCCCATGACGTCAAGCAATCAGCCAAGACCTCAGAAAAAAAATTGTAGACCTCCACAAGTATGGTTCATCCTTGGGAGCAATTTCCAAACGCCTGAAGGTACCACGTTCATCTGTACAAACAATAGTACGCAAGTATAAACACCATGGGACCACGCAGCCGTCATACCACTCAGTAAGGAGCCGCGTTCTGTCTCCTAGAGATGAACGTACTTTCAGAACAACAGCAAAGGATCTTGTGAAGATGCTGGATGAAACAGGTAGAAAAGTATCTTTATCCGCAGTAAAACGAGTCCTATATCGACATAACCTGAAAGGCCGATCAGCAAGAAAGAAGCCACTGCTCCAAAACCGCCATAAAAAAGCAGACTACGGTTTGCAACTGCACATTGGGACAAAGATTGTACTTTTTGGAGAAATGTCCTCTGGTGTAATGAAACAAAAATAGAACTGTTTGGCCATAATGACCATCGTTATGTTTAGAGGAAAAAGGGGGAGGCTTGCAAGCCGAAGAACACCATCCCAACCGTGAAGCATGTTGTGTGGGTGCTTTGCTGCAGGAGGGACTGGTGCACTTCACAAAGTAGATGGCATCATGAGGCAGGATAATTATGAGGATATATTGAAGCAACATCTCAAGACATCAGTCAGGAAGTTAAAGCTTGGTCGCAAATGGGTCTTCCAAATGGGCAATGACCCCAAGCATACTTCCAAAGTTGTGGCAAAATGGCTTAAGGACAACAAAGTCAAGGTATTGCAGTGGCAATCACAAAGCCCTGAACTCAATCCTATGAAAAATTTGAGGGCAGAACTGAAAAAGCGTGTGTGAGCAAGGAGGCCTACAAACCTGACTCAGTTACACCAGCTCTGTCAGAAGGAATAGGCCAAAACTTGGGTGAAGGTCGTGAAAGGCTACTGAAATGTTTGACCCAAGTTAAACAACTTAAAGGCAGTGCTACTAAATACTAATTGAGTTTATGAAAACTTCTGTTTTCTCTCAGCAGGCCCATAGAGCCATGTATACACACACACACACACACACACACACACACACACACACACACACACACACACACACACACACACACACACACACACACACACACACACACACACACACACACTCTCCTTAAGAACAATCATCTGTCATTCGGGCAGAATTCCACACTCACGGAGAATTAATTTGGAAATTTACGTCCCAACAGCTGTGGCCTCATCTGCTTGTACGGACAGAGAATGCACCACTGTGTGAGTGAGTGTGTGTGTTTGTACAGACAGAGAATACACAACTGTCCCAGGAATTATGAGGATCAAGTCCATTATACACCTCAACTAGATCAGAGTGTGTATGCGTCTATCATTGAAGGATTTAAGAGTAGTCTCTTCACTCCTCTCTTTGAACAGAGAGTAAATGCGTTCCCCAACCATGGAGCGAGCTGATCAAGTCTTTATGTGTTGAGGAAGTCCACGCTTTAAACTGGAAAAGCCCTGATTTCATGTTGCACCCATATGGGCTTGGGGATTAGGCTAGGTCAGGGCCAAGTCAGAGGTAAACATCAATCAACAGTCTACATACGCATCCCAAATGGCACCCTAATCCCTATGAAGTGCACTTCTTTTGACCAGATGACATGCTATTTGGGACACTTCCTCACAGTTTGTAGTGCACTTCGTTTGACCAGATAGCGTGCTATTTGTGACACACCCTCAGAGTTGGCTGTTCTGTAGAAGGACAGCATAACATCATTATACGGCTGGTGTACATTATGGCAAATTACTGGATAAAATTGACTCTACTAACGGCTGATCTAAGGACAGTTCATATTTTTCCATACTGTTTAGAATCAGGAAAGGGTGAGCTGATCCTAGATCAGAGTGTGTATATGGATTGGTGATGCCTCTACAGTATGTTGTAAAGGATAGAAACCAAACTGATGTGAGTGGGTCACATGGACGGTGTTGGGAAACCCTGCGTACATGCTTTCAGCACATCAGAGAGAGACAGAGAGAGAGATGTATGGGTAAACCACTTCTCCAATCTTTTTGTCTCTATAACAAAGAACAAACAGCAAAAACATATACATGATCAAATACACATCTTAGAATCAAATATTAAAGACTACCAGAACCCACTGGATTCTCCAATTACCTTGAATGAGCTACAGGACAAAATAAAAACCCTCCAACCCAAAAAGGCATGTGGTGTTGATGGTATCCTCAATGAAATGATCAAATATACAGACAACAAATTCAAATTGGCTGTACTAAAACTCTAACATCATCCTTAGCTCTGGCATCTTCCCCAATATTTGGAACCAAGGACTGATCACCCCAATCCACAAAAGTGGAGACAAATTTGACCCCAATAACTACCTTGGGATATGCATCAACAGCAACCTTGGGGAAATGCTCTGCATTATCATTAACAGCAGACTCGTACATTTCCTCAGTGAAAACAATGTACTGAGCAAATGTTAAATTGGCTTTTTAACAAATTACCGTACAACAGACCACGTATTCACCCTGCATGCCCTAATTGACAAACAAACAATCCAAAACAAAGGCAAAGTCTTCTCATGCTTTGTTGATTTTTTAAAAAAAGCCTTCGACTCAATTTGGCATGAGGGTTTGCTATACAAATTGATGGAAAGTGGTGTTGGGGGAAAAACATACGACATTATAAAATCCATGTACACAAACAACAAGTGTGTGGTTAAAATAGGCAAAAAACACAAATTTCTTCCCACAGGGCCATGGGGTGAGATAGGGATGCAGCTTAAGCCCCACCCTCTTCAACATATATATCAACGAATTGGTGAGGGCAATAGAAAAGTCTGCAGCACCCGGCCTCACCCTACTAGAATCTGAAGTCAAATGTATACTGTTTGCTGATGATCTGGTGCTTCTGTCACCAACCAAGGAGGGCCTACAGCAGCACCTAGATATTCAGCACAGATTCTGCCAGACCTCAGCCCTGACAGTAAATCTCAGTAAGACGAAAATAATGGTGGCCAAAAAAGGTCCAGTCGCCAGGACCACAAATACAAATTCCATCTAGACACCGTTGCCCTAGAGCACATAAAAAACTATACATACCTTGGCCTTAACATCAGCACCACAGGTAACTTCCACAAAGCTGTGAACGATCTGAGAGACAAGGCAAGAAGGGCATTCTATGCCATCAAAAGGAACAAAATTCAACATACCAATTAGGATCTGGCAAAAAATACTTGAATGAGTTATAGAACCCATTGGCCTTTATGGTAGTGAGGTCTGGGGTCTGCTCACCAAACAAGAATTCACAAAATGGGACAAACACCAAATTGAGACTGCATGCAGAATTCTGCAAAAATATCCTCCGTGTACAACGTAGAACACCAAATAATGCATGCAAAGCAGAATTAGGCTGATAACCGCTAATTATCAAACTCCAGAAAAGAGCCGTTAAATTCTACAACCACATAAAAGGAAGCGATTCCCAAACCTTCCATAACAAAGCCATCACCTACAGAGAGATGAACCTGGAGAAGAGTCCCCTAATCAAGCTGGTCCTGGGGCTCTGTTCACAAATACAAACATACAGAGCCCCAGGACAGCAACACATTTAGACCCAACCAAATCAAGAGAAAACAAAAAGATAATTACTTGACACATTGGAAAGAATTAACAAAAAAACAGAGCAAACTAGAATGCTATTTGGCCCTAAACAGAGAGTACACAGTGGCAGAATACCTGACCACTGTGACTGACCCCAACTTAAGGAAAGCTTTGACTATGTACAGACTCAGTGAGCATAGCCTCGCTATTAAGAAAGGCCGCCGTAGGCAGAGCTGGCTCTCAAGATAAGACAGGCTATGTGCACACTGCCCACAAAATGAGGTGGAAACTGAGCTGCACTTCCTAACCTCCTGCCCAATGTATGACCATATTGGAGACACATATTTCCCTCAGATTGCACAAATCCACAAAGAATTTGAAAACAAACCCGATTTTGATAAACTCCCATATGTACTGGGTGAAATACCACAGTGTGCCATTGTCACGGCTGTTCGAATGATCGGACCAAAATGCAGCGTCGGTTTCGTTCCACATATTTATTGGACAGTGAAACGTAATGCGATACAAAAATAAACTGAAGGAACAAAACAAACCGTGACACAGGAGGCACAAACACACTCACAAAATATAATCACCCACAAAACACAAGTGGGACAAACATCAACTTAAATATGGCCTCCAATTAGAGACAATGACAACCGGCTGCCTCTAATTGGAGGTCATGCCAAACAAAACCCAACCTAGAAATACAAAACTAGAAACTAAACATAGAAATACAAAAACGGACAAACACCCCCCTGTCACACCCTGACCTACTCTACCATAGAAAATAACAACTTACTATGGTCAGGACGTGACAGCCATCACTGCAGCAAGATTTGTGACCTGTTGCCACAAGAAAAGGTCAACCAGTGAAGAACAAACACCATTGTAAATACAAGTCATATTTATGCTTATTTATTTTCCCTTTTGTACTTTAACAATTTGTACATCGTTACAACACTGTATATATACATAATATGACATTTGTAATGTCTTTATTCTTTTGAAACTTCTGTGAGTGTAATGTTTACTGTTCATTTTTATTGTTTAATTCACTTTTGTATATTATCTACTTCACTTGCTTTGGCAATGTTAACATGTGTTTCCCATGACAATAAAACCCCTTGAATTGAATTGAGAGAGGGAGAGACAGAGAGAGACAGAGGGAGAGAGGGAGACAGGGAGATAAAGAGAGAGAGAGAGAGAGAGAGAGAGAGAGAGAGAGAGAGAGAGAGAGAGAGAGAAAGAGAGAGAGAGAGAAAGAGAGAGAGAGAGAAGAGAGAGAGAGAGAAAGAGAGAGAGAGAGAGAGAGAGAGAGAGAAAGAGAGAGAGGACAGTGTGTAAGTAAACTGTAAAGAAAGGGGAGAGGATGAGACAGAAAGACAGGAAGAATAAAGGAAAAATGAAAGAAAGAATGGAAGGACTCCTCTGGTCTAGGCCTGTCAGTCAGTCAGTCAGGGTCTGAAGCCAGCCTGTAATCTGTTGCAGCTCGATGAGGGAAGGCGAAGTCTAACTCTTAACATGATTAATCTGGGCATCCTCACAGGGCAAGGTGAGTAGAAGGTGGCACAAAATTAATGGGTGGAATGTTTGGTGTGCTAGTGTAAACCTCCCAGGGACTCTGCTCTGTTTCTCTTTTACTCTCTCTCTCTCTCTCTCTTTCACTCTCTCTCTCTCTCTCTCTTTCACTCTCTCTCTCTCTCTCTTTCATTCACTCTCTCTCGCTCTTTTTCTCTCTCTCTCTTTCACTCTCTCTCTCTCTCTTTTACTCTCTCTCTCTCTTTCACTCACTCTCTCGGAGTCTCTCTCTTTTACTGTCTCTTTCCCTCGCTCTCTCTCTATCTTTTACTCTCTTTTTCACTCACTCTCTGACTCTCCCTCTCACTCTCTCTTTCACTTGCTCTCTCTCTCACACTCTCTCTATTTCACTCCCTCTCGCTCTCTCTCACTCTCTCTCTCTTTCTTTCACTCCCTCTCTCTATGTGTCTTTCTCTGTGTGTGTCTCTCCTCTGTATGTCTCTCTCCTTCTTTCTTTCTCCATCTCACTCTCTCTCTCCTCCCATCAGTCATTGCAACTGTGATCTTGTGGACACCCATTAGATCCACCAGCAAGGTGGTCACATATATCAGTGTTAAGTAGTGATATTAGAGTTCAGGTGGTCCTTCACGCTTCAGCAAACTAAGGAAAGGAGGGGTGCTCAACAACAATGACAAAAATCATGAAAATGGCTTACCAAGAAAAAAGTTACAAATAACTAATTTGAGGTAAAAACTAATTGGAGCACTCAACAACAAAATAATCAGAGAATGATTTATTTTTGCTCACTTTAATCCATTGTAGTCACCTGTTCGCATCCTGTACAATAGTAACATTAGACTCGATATCATAACAAACGTTAAGTGTAAGTTATTTGGATTAAGTGAGGAGTACATTTCAATTGTGAAGTAGCAGCCTTGGTCTGACTGATTGTGAAGTAGCAGCCTTGGTCTGACTGATTGTGAAGTAGCAGCCTTGGTCTGGCTGATTGTGAAGTAGCAGCCTTGGTCTGGCTGATTGTGAAGTAGCAGCCTTGGTCTGGCTGATTGTGAAGTAGCAGCCTTGGTCTGACTGATTGTGAAGTAGCAGCCTTGGTCTGACTGATTGTGAAGTAGCAGCCTTGGTCTGGCTGATTGTGAAGTAGCAGCCTTGGTCTGACTGATTGTGAAGTAGCAGCCTTGGTCTGACTGATTGTGAAGTAACAGCCTTGGTCTGACTGATTGTGAAGTAGCAGCCTTGGTCTGACTGATTGTGAAGTAGCAGCCTTGGTCTGGCTGATTGTGAAGTAGCAGCCTTGGTCTGACTGATTGTGAAGTAACAGCCTTGGTCTGACTGATTGTGAAGTAACAGCCTTGGTCTGACTGATTGTGAAGTAACAGCCTTGGTTTGACTGATTGTGAAGTAGCAGCCTTGGTCTGGCTGATTGTGAAGTAGCAGACTTGGTCTGACTGATTGTGAAGTAACAGCCTTGGTCTGACTGATTGTGAAGTAACAGCCTTGGTTTGACTGTGAAGTAACAGACTTGGTCCGGCTGATTGTGAAGTAGCAGCCTTGGTCTGACTGATTGTGAAGTAGCAGCCTTGGTCTGACTGATTGTGAAGTAGCAGCCTTGGTCTGACTGATTGTGAACTAACAGCCTTGGTCTGACTGATTGTGAAGTAGCAGCCTTGGTCTGACTGATTGTGAATTAGCAGACTTGCTAGAACAGCATTAGCAGAAATCAAGCTGTAAAAGCACATTTCCTGCTGACCCTCTTGAGGACCCCTAAGTACACCGTCCAAAACAACTACTTATTTTTCAGCCAGGTCAACAGGCTCCCACATTTGTTGATGTTTGTCTAAGGTAGTTATACATTTTTTTTTCAATACAGAAACTCAATTTGAGTGAAACGATTCTGTGCTGTGATAGCCTAGTGCTCTGCTCCTATACCAAACAGACTGGTTAAATCATCTATTACCTAACCCTTCTCTCTGTCAGTATAGTATAGCTAGCCTAGCGCTCCACTCCTATACCAAACAGACTGGTTAAATAAACACAGCAGAACCAGAACGGAGCTTGTTACCTCATGCCGTTTGACATGCCGTTTGTTTGTTCAAATGTGCTTCTACTGAAATGCCTGGTTAGTGAGCTAATGCCTTCTAAACTGAGCACATAGAGGAGTAGGAGGGATGAGGAAGGAGAGGGACTTCAGAGGCAGAAAAATTACATCCATATTTTTCCAATATGCTGGTATGTCCGTATGAGCAGACTGGTGTGTATCCCAAAATGAACCCTATTTCTTATGGGTCCTCGTCAAATGTAGTACACTACACAGGGAATAGGACGCCGTTTGGACGTGACTTAGACCATTCGTGAGGCGGGCTGAAGGCTGACACAATCCTTTAAATTGAGTAGAATCAACAATTCGGTGGAAAAGTAAGAGGTGGAAGAAGGAAACTCAGCTCAACAAATGTCACCAGTAATCTGGGCGACAGACGGATGGTGAGAAGAGGAAAGTTCTGGAAAAGATGAAAAGATGTCATTCCTGGGGAACCAGAATACAGTACATCACTACTTCCTGCTCTTGATTAGAGGGACAAACTGATTTGTTGCTGAATGTAATGAATTAAGACCAAGTCTACGTTCCAAATTGGTGCCCTATTACCCATAGGGCTCTGTCAATAGTAGTGCACCATATGTAGGGAATAGGGTGCCAGCCCTGGTCTAAAGTACTGCACTATATGTAGGGAATAGGGTGCCAGCCCTGGTCTAAAGTAGTGCACTATATGTAGAGAATAGGGTTCCATTTGGAATGCAATCAGAGACAAAGATCTCAACTGCCCCAGAGGGAACTACAGAAGGAGAGCGCTATGTAGTGTGTTACCAAATTAACTTCAAGGAAATTAGTACTGTACATCAATGGAGGCTTTAAAAGTTGTTAGTTGAAGTTGACAGAAACAAGACGTATCCAATACCGACAGAGATGGTGATTACCAACCAAAACCCACACAATCATCTACTATTTAAACATGGTGACATGTCTGATCTGCATTGACATCACCAGCGTTGCCTAGAGACAGTTTCCAGAGTGGTTAATTACAGCAGGCCACATAAACTACATGTTGATGTATAAAGACATATCAAAACTATCAATCCAGTTCATTATATATTATATAGTTGGCACTGGCATATTATGATGTTATGTTGTAATGTTCTGATGTTCTGATATTCTGATGTTGTGATGTTCTGATATTATGATGTTATGTTGTAATGTTCTGATGTTCTGATGTTCTGATATTATGATGTTATGATATTATGATGTTCTGATGTTCTGATGTTCTGATATTATGATGTTATGTTGTAATGTTCTGATGTTCTGATATTATGATGTTCTGATGTTGTGATGTTCTGATGTTGTAATGTTCTGATATTATGATGTTCTGATGTTGTGATGTTCTGATGTTGTAATGTTGTGATGTTATGATGTTGTAATGTTGTGATATTATGATGCTCTGATGTTGTGATGTTCTGATATTATGATGTTCTAATGTTGTGATGTTCTGATGTTGTGATGTTCTGATGTAATGTTCTGATATTATGATGTTCTGATGTTGTGATGTTCTGATGTTGTAATGTTCTGATATTATGATGTTCTGATGTTCTAATGTTCTGATGTTGTGATGTTGTAATGTTCTGATATTATGATGTTCTGATGTTGTGATATTCTGATGTTGTAATGTTCTGATATGATGTTCTGATGTTCTGATGTTCTGATATTCTAATGTTCTAATGTTCTGATGTTGTGATGTTGTAATGTTATGATATTCTGATGTTCTAATGTTCTGATGTAAGTGCATTTCCTGCTTTTTCTTCCATCTGATTGTATTAATGAAATCCAGACAGTAAATTTGATAAACTCCCATTTGTGCACAAAAATGTGTGTGCATTACAAAACCTACAATGACTAATTAGTAAATTGCCCTCCAGTAGTCCATAGTAATAAGGCTGTTCTTCCACCTATCCAGTCCTTTCAGATAGGAGGCCAAGGAGATGTGGTAGAGGCCAGCGAGGAACCAGCCCCTGGTGTTGCACCACCTCCTCTAAGCTGAGTCTGGTTTTGACTGATGCTTGCCCCGACCATGGTGTCCACGGCCTGGCGTGTGGTGTCCACGGCCTGGGATGTGGTGTCCACGGCCTGGCGTGTGGTGTCCATGTGGTGTGGTGTCCACGGCCTGGTGTGTGGTGTCCACGGCCTGGCGTGTGGTGCTACGGCCTGGTGTGTGGTGTCCACGGCCTGGCATGTGGTGTCCATGTGGTGTGGTGTCCACGGCCTGGTGTGTGGTGTCCATGTGGTGTGGTGTCCACGGCCTGGCGTGTGGTGTCCACAGCCTGGTGTGTGGTGTCCACGGCCTGGTGTGTGGTGTCCACGGCCTGGCATGTGGTGTCCATGTGGTGTGGTGTCCACGGCCTGGTATGTGGTGTCCACAGCCTGGTGTGTGGTGTCCACGGCCTGGCGTGTGGTGTCCACGGCCTGGGGTGTGGTGTCCACGGCCTGGGGTGTGGTGTCCACGGCCTGGCGTGTGGTGTCCACGGCCTGTGGTGTGGTGTCCACGGTCTGGCGTGTGGTGTCCACGGCCTGGGGTGTGGTGTCCACGGCCTGGCGTGTGGTGTCCACGGCCTGGCGTGTGGTGTCCACGGCCTGGGGTGTGGTGTCCACGGCCTGGCGTGTGGTGTCCACGGCCTGGCGTGTGGTGTCCACGGCCTGGGATGTGGTGTCCACGGCCTGGGGTGTGGTGTCCACGGCCTGGCGTGTGGTGTCCACGGCCTGGCGTGTGGTGTCCACGGCCTGGCATGTGGTGTGGTGTCCACGGTCTGGTGTGTAGTGTCCACGGCCTGGTGTGTAGTGTCCACGGCCTGGGATGTGGTGTCCACGGCCTGGTGTGTGGTGTCCACGGCCTGGCGTGTGGTGTCCACGGCCTGGGGTGTGGTGTCCACGGTCTGGCGTGTGGTGTCCACGGCCTGGGGTGTGGTGTCCACGGCCTGGCGTGTGGTGTCCACGGCCTGGGGTGTGGTGTCCACGGCCTGGGATGTGGTGTCCACGGCCTATGGTATTTGTATTTATTATGGATCCCCATTAGCTGCTGCCAAGGCAAAATTAAGGCAGAAATTCAATATTTAAAATAACGTTACAATACATTCATTACAGAATTTACAACAGGCCCCTACTCCACTACCACATATCTACAACGAAAAATACATGTGTACGTGTGTATGTTATCGTGTGTATGTGCCTATGTTTGTGTTACTTCACAGTCCTCGTGGTCCATAGGGTGTATTTTTACCTGTTTTTCAAATCTGATTCTACTGCTTTCATCAGTTACCTGATGTGGAATAGAGTAGTCATGTAGTCATGGCTCTATGTATTACTGTGTGCCTCCCATAGTCTGTTCTGGACTTGGGGACTGTGAAGAGACCTCTGGTGGCATGTCTTGTGGGGTATGCATGGGTGTCTGAGCTGTGTGCTAGTATTTTAAACAGACAGCTCAGTACCTTCAGCTTGTCAACACTTCAACACTCAACAAGTAGTGATGAAGTCAATCTCTCTTCCACTTTGAGCCATGAGAGATTTACATGCATGTCATTAATGTTAGCTCTGTGTGTACTTTTAAGGGCCAGCCGTGCTGCCCTGTTCTGAGCCAATTGTCATTTTCCGAGGTCCCTCTTCGTGGTACCTGACCACACGCCTGGACAGTAGTCCAGGTGAGACAAAACCAGGGCCTGTAAGACCTGCCTTGTTGATAGTGTTGTTAAGAAGGCAGAGCAGCGCTTTATTATGGACAGACTTCTGCCCATCTTAGCTACTGTTGTATCAATATGTTTTGACCATGACAGTTTACAATCCAGGGTTACTCCAAGCAGTTTAGTCACCTCAACTTGCTCAATTTCCACATTATTCATTACGAGATGTAGTTGAGGTTTAGGGTTTAGTGAATGATTTGTCCCATATACAATGCTTTTAGTTTTGGAAATATTTAGGACAAACGTATACCTTTCTACCCATTCTGAAACTAACTGCAGCTCTTTGTTAAGTGTTGCATTAATTTCAGTGGCTGGAGTAGTGGATGTGTATAGTGTTGAGTCATCCGCATACATAGACACACTGGCGTTGATGTCCACGGCCTGGTGTGTGTGGTGTCCACGGTCTGGTGTGCGTGGTGTCCACAGTCTGGTGTGCGTGGTGTCCACGGTCTAGTGTGTGTGGTGTCCATGGTCTGGTGTGCGTGGTGTCCACGGTCTGGTGTGCGTGGTGTCCACGGTCTGGTGTGCGTGGTGTCCACGGTCTGGTGTGCGTGGTGTCCACGGTCTGGTGAGCGTGGTGTCCACGGTCTAGTGTGTGTGGTGTCCACGGTCTGGTGTGCGTGGTGTCCACGGTCTGGTGTGCGTGGTGTCCACGGTCTGGTGTCCTCAGCCTGGTGTGTGGTGACCACGGTCTGGTGTGTGTGGTGTCCACGGTCTGGTGTGTGTGGTGTCCACGGTCTTGTGTGTGGTGACCATGGTCTGGTGTGTGGTGACCACAGTCTGGTGTGTGTGGTGACCACAGTCTGGTGTGTGTGGTGTCCACGGTCTCATGTGCGTGGTGTCCACGGTCTGGTGTCCGTGGCGTCCACGGTCTGGTGTCCGTGGTGTCCACGGTCTGGTGTGTGTGGTGTCCACGGTCTGGTGTCCACGGCCTGGCGTGTGGTGTCCACGGCCTGGTGTGTGCTGGGCGGCACAACGTGCCCTTTGACCCTCATCCTCAGGCTCCCACAGAGCATTCCTGAGGAAGCGAGATGCCACTCCTTTATCCATGACAGGTTAGGCTTTCCTCCTGTCAGTGATCTCCTTTATCCATACAGGTTAGGCTTTCCTCCTGTCAGTGATCTCCTTTATCCAGACAGGTTAGGCTTTCCTCCTGTCAGTGATCTCCTTTATCCATGACAGGTTAGGCTTTCCTCCTGTCAGTGATCTCCTTTATCCAGACAGGTTAGGCTTTCCTCCTGTCAGTGATCTCCTTTATCCATGACAGGTTAGGCTTTCCCCCTGTCAGTGATCTCCTTTATCCATGACAGGTTAGGCTTTCCCCCTGTCAGTGATCTCCTTTATCCAGACAGGTTAGGCTTTCCTCCTGTCAGTGATCTCCTTTATCCAGACAGGTTAGGCTTTCCTCCTGTCAGTGATCTCCTTTATCCAGACAGGTTTTCCTCCTGTCAGTGATCTCCTTTATCCATGACAGGTTAGGCTTTCCTCCTGTCAGTGATGTCCTTTATCCATAACAGGCTTTCCTCCTGTCAGTGATCTCCTTTATCCATGACAGGTTAGGCTTTCCTCCTGTCAGTGATCTCCTTTATCCAGACAGGCTTTCCTCTTGTCAGCGATCTCCTTTATCCAGACAGGTTAGGCTGTCCTCCTGTCAGTGATCTCCTTTATCCAGACAGGTTAGGCTTTCCTTCTGTCAGTGATCTCCTTTATCCAGACAGGCTTTCCTTCTGTCAGTGATCTCCTTTATCCAGACAGGCTTTCCTTCTGTCAGTGATCTCCTTTATCCATACAGGTTAGGCTTTCCTCCTGTCAGTGATGTCCTTTATCCATGACAGGCTTTCCTCCTGTCAGTGATCTCCTTTATCCATGACAGGTTAGGCTTTCCTCCTGTCAGTGATCTCCTTTATCCAGACAGGTTAGGCTTTCCTTCTGTCAGTGATCTCCTTTATCCAGACAGGCTTTCCTTCTGTCAGTGATCTCCTTTATCCAGACAGGCTTTCCTCCTGTCAGTGATCTCCTTTATCCATACAGATTAGGCTTTACTCCTGTCAGTGATCTCCTTTATCCAGACAGGTTAGGCTTTCCTCCTGTCAGTGATCTCCTTTATCCAGACAGGTTAGGCTTTCCTCCTGTCAGTGATCTCCTTTATCCAGACAGGCTAGGCTTTCCTTCTGTCAGTGATCTCCTTTATCCATGACAGGCTAGGCTTTCCCCCTGTCAGTGATCTCCTTTATCCAGACAGGTTAGGCTTTCCTCCTGTCAGTGATCTCCTTTATCCATGACAGGTTAGGCTTTCCTCCTGTCAGTGATCTCCTTTATCCAGACAGGTTAGGCTTTCCTCCTGTCAGTGATCTCCTTTATCCATGACAGGTTAGGCTTTCCTTCTGTCAGTGATCTCCTTTATCCAGACAGGTTAGGCTTTCCTCCTGTCAGTGATCTCCTTTATCCATGACAGGCTAGGCTTTCCTTCTGTCAGTGATCTCCTTTATCCATGACAGGCTAGGCTTTCCCCCTGTCAGTGATCTCCTTTATCCAGACAGGTTAGGCTTTCCTCCTGTCAGTGATCTCCTTTATCCATGACAGGTTAGGCTTTCCTCCTGTCAGTGATCTCCTTTATCCAGACAGGTTAGGCTTTCCTCCTGTCAGTGATCTCCTTTATCCATGACAGGCTAGGCTTTCCTTCTGTCAGTGATCTCCTTTATCCATGACAGGCTAGGCTTTCCCCCTGTCAGTGATCTCCTTTATCCAGACAGGTTAGGCTTTCCTCCTGTCAGTGATCTCCTTTATCCATGACAGGTTAGGCTTTCCTCCTGTCAGTGATCTCCTTTATCCAGACAGGTTAGGCTTTCCTCCTGTCAGTGATCTCCTTTATCCATGACAGGTTAGGCTTTCCTCCTGTCAGTGATCTCCTTTATCCATGACAGGTTAGGCTTTCCTTCTGTCAGTGATCTCCTTTATCCATACAGGCTCCTGTCAGTGATCTCCTTTATCCAGACACTTTACACCCAGCATCATAACACGTTATGACATGGTCATAACCATGTCATCATGCCATAACAGCTGAAGTAACTTGTCATATCCTGTCATAATATGGCCATAACACAACACATATTAGACCTGTTGTGACATATATTTAGATATTTTATGACTGGTTATGACATCCACAAAACCGACCTCACAAGGCAAAACATTCCATGACACCATAGTCTACTTGTCAACAGTATGTTTATAACATTTTCTGAAACTGATCATATTCAATTAGCGTTGTAATTGCACACACATTGAGGTCAGACTCCTGCACCGAACCCAATGCTCTGTTGCTGATGACTGGGATGACTGCAGGAGCAGATTTCAGGAGCAGGACAAGACATCCTCTTTTAGACTGATGACTGGGATGACTGCAGGAGCAGATTTCAGGAGCAGGACAAGACATCCTCTTTTAGACTGATGACTGGGATGACTGCAGGAGCAGATTTCAGGAGCAGGACAAGACATCCTCTTTTAGACTGATGACTGGGATGACTGCAGGAGCAGATTTCAGGACCAGGACAAGACATCCTCTTTTAGACTGATGACTGACATAAGGTCATGTACACAATTGGCTTATATGATTATGATTGTCAAAATGCTTCATGAAAGTGTCATAAAGTGTATTTTCTTAGTCAAAGTAAAGTGACACAGAATGGTCATAATGCTTCTTGACAGAGTCATGAGGTTTATTTTCTAAGTCCAAGTAAAGGATGGTGAATGCTTCAAAACAGTTTCATTTCTACAAGTTACTTAAAATGTGATGGAAAAAACATGACTGTAGAATTCATCACAACAACAAAGGCCTTTTCTTAAGGGGCAGATCAGCTTTAATATTGCAGATAGATTGTGGTTTCCTCAATGTAATTGTCTGCAGCATTTCCAACTCCCCATATTTGTTTTATAAATACATCAATATTTTTAAATATATTTCCCATTTTATTTTCCCCTAACCCTACTACCCCTCCCCTAACTGGAGGGAACTAACGGGCAACAAGTAGGCATCTACTTCCAGCTTGTACATTCTATATACATACTATATACATTCTATGGACACAGTATATTTTACAATAGTTATATTTTGTTTGTTTTTAGTCCCATCCTTCAGCTCCCCTCAACCCCTCCCATCTATCTCTGAAGACCATCCAGTCCCATCCTCCAGCTCCCCTCAACCCCTCCCATCTATCTCTGAACACCATCCAGTCCCATCCTTCAGCTCCCCTCAACCCCTCCCATCTATCTCTGAACACCATCCAGTCCCATCCTTCAGCTCCACTCAACCCCTCCCATCTATCTCTGAACACCATCCAGTCCCATCCTTCAGCTCCACTCAACCCCTCCCATCTATCTCTGAACACCATCCAGTCCCATCCTTCAGCTCCCCTCAACCCCTCCCATCTATCTCTGAAGACCATCCAGTCCCATCCTTCAGCTACCCTCAACTCCTCCCATCTATCTCTGACCACCATCCAGTCTCATCCTTCAGCTCCCCTCAACCCCTCCCATCTATCTCTGAACACCATCCAGTCCCATCCTTCAGCTCCACTCAACCCTCCCATCTATCTCTGAACACCACCAGTCCCATCCTTCAGCTCCACTCAACCCCTCCCATCTATCTCTGAACACCACCAGTCCCATCCTTCAGCTCCACTCAACCCCTCCCATCTATCTCTGAACACCACCAGTCCCATCCTTCAGCTCCACTCAACCCTCCCATCTATCTCTGACCACCATCCAGTTTAGGCTTTCCTCCTCAGTGATCTCTTTTATCCAGAAGGGCTTTCCTCCTCAGTGATCTCTTTTATCCAGAAGGGCTTTCCTCCCCTCAGTGATCTTTATCCAGCAGGGCTTTCCTCCTCAGTTCTCTTTTATCCAGAAGGGCTTTCCTCCTGTCAGTGATCTTTATCCAGAAGGGCTTTCCTCCTGTCAGTGATCTTAATCCAGAAGGGCTTTCCTCCCGTCAGTGATCTTTATCCAGAAGGGCTTTCCTCCCGGTATATGTAAATGGTGAATAAAGGTGATATTATTTTCCTCGTACTGTTACTTAGTGGAGATTCTCCTGACCAAGACGTTACTGAAAACAGTCAAGACGAGCCTCGACAGTATCACACAAATTATTCAGTGAATAACACTGATCAATATGCTCCCAAAATGTCCATTTGTTTTCATGAAATAGCTCAACATAAATACACCAACTGTGTTCTCTTTCACTTTATTGAATGATACCAGAACAGCGTAGATCACTTTCATTCTAACAGAAACCACATGTCAAAGCACCACTGCTCCAAGGCTCGGCCCTATACAACACATCCAAGTTCAGTCTCTGTCAAGGAGTTAAGCACACAGTCGCACGTACTGTATGTGTGGAGGCTAGAAGAAGTACAAGGCTGAGGGATGATATAAATATCTGATGTTTGTCCATCTTTGTCTTGCTTGTCAGGAATGGGAACACCCACCTCAAAGTGGAAATAAATATAAAGGAACAATTAGAGAAGGAGACTGAGGGGCGATCTGTGATGTTGACAGATATCCCCATGAACAATCCTGACTCGAAATCAAAACATGCCTCCCGCAGAATCAAGACAAAAGCATATTTTTAAACATTCTGAATATAGAACAGAGCAAGTTGTCTTCTTGGATGAGTGGAAACATGCTCTAGGAAATTGCAATCCTCTTCTTCACACAAAAGCAACACATTTATTATTGTGTCAGTTGAAAATAAGTTTTCAAACTAATAGTATGTAACAGCTGGTGTATGGTGCTAATTGTAGAACATATAGTTGTTGTTCAACTCTGTGGAAGTTTGAAGGTTTAACGTGGATGTAAAATCAGACTGGAAGGTCTCTATTTCTTTCTGTTTCCGCCGCCGGACAGAATCATCACCATCCTCATGAAGATGTTCAGAGTGTCCATGTAGATCCCCATGCACCTACAAGACAGGATCACACCACAAAGCACCAACCGTCAGTTTCTTATCACCGTACAAGACAGGATAAACACCAACCGTCAGTTTCATATCACCGTACAAGACAGGATAAACACCAACCGTCAGTTTCATATCACCGTACAAGACAGGATAACACCAACCGTCAGTTTCATATCACCATACAAGACAGGATAAACACCATACAAGACAGGATAAACACCACTAGGCCAGCATTCTGTCTAGTAGGCCAGAATTATACTGTATCAATGGAATTTAGTATAACATCATACTGAAATATAATGGTAATTAGCATAGTAGGACATTATACTGCATCGTGACGGTATCGACAGTATTATACTGCATCGTGACGGTATCGACAGTATTATACTGCATCGTGACGGTATCGACAGTATTATACTGCATCGTGACGGTATCGACAGTAGTATACTGCATCGTGACGGTATCGACAGTAGTATACTGCATCGTGACGGTATCGACAGTAGTATACTGCATCGTGACGGTATCGACAGTAGTATACTGCATCGTGACGGTATCGACAGTAGTATACTGCATCGTGACGGTATCGACAGTATTATACTGCATCGTGACGGTATCGACAGTAGTATACTGCATCGTGACGGTATTGACAGTATTATACTGCATCGTGACGGTATTGACAGTATTATACTGCATCGTGACGGTATTGACAGTATTATACTGCATCGTGACGGTATTGACGGTATTCTACACTGAACAAAAACAAACAACATGGAACCATTTCAAAGATTTTACTGAGTTACAGTTCATATGAGGAAATCAGTCAATAGAAATAAATTCATTACGCCCTAATCTATGGATTACACATGACTGGGAATACAGATATTCATCTGTTGGTCACAGATACCTTAATAAAAAAGGTATTGGCGTGGATCAGAAAACCTGTCAGTATCTGGTGTGACCACGATTTGCCTCATCCAGCGCAACATCTCCTTCACATAGAGTTGGTCAGGCTGTTGATTGTGGCCTGTGGAATGGTGTCCCACTCCTCTTCAATGGATGTGCGAAGTTCCTGGATATTGGCGGGAACGAACACGCTGTCGTACATGTTGATCCAGAGCATTCCAAACATGCTCAATGGGTGATATGTCAGGTGAGTATGCAGGCCATGGAAGAACTGGGACATTTTCAGCTTCCAGGAATTGCGTACAGATCCTTGTGACATGGGTCCATGCATTATCATGCTGAAACATGAGGCGATGGCGGTGGATGAATGGAACGACAATGGACCTCAGGATCTCGTAATGGTATCTGTGCATTCAACTTGCCATCGATAAAAAGCAATTGTGTTTGTTGTCTGTAGCGTATGCCTACACATACCACAACCCCACTGCCACCATGGGGCACTCTGTTCAATGTTGGCATTAGCAAACCGCTCACCCACACAACGCCATACATGCTGATTGCCATCTGCCTGGTAGTTGAAACTGGGATTCATCCGTGAAGAGCACATTTCTCCAGCGTGCCAGTGGCCATCGAAGTGAGCATTTTGCACTCTGAAGTCAGTTATGACGCCGAACTGCAGTCAGGTCAAGACCCTTGTGAGGACGACGAGCACACAGATGAGCTTCCCTGAGACGGTTTCTGACAGTTTGTGCAGAAATTCTTCGGCTGTGCAAACCCAGTTTCATCAGCTGCCCGGGTGGCTGGTCTCAGACGATCCCGCAGGTGAAGAAGCCGGATGTGGAGGTCCTGGGCTAGCGTGGTACATGTGGTCTCCGGTTGGACGTACTGCCAACAACATTTGAGGGGGCTTATGGTAGAGAAATTAACGTTCAATTATCTGGTAACAGCTTGAATGTACATTACTGCAGTCACTATGCCAAATGCACACTCCCTCAAAACTTGAGACATCTGTGGCATTGTGTTGTGTGACAAAACTGCACATTTTAGAGTGGCCTTTTATTGTCCCCAGCACAAGGTTCTTGATTTGCCACACGTGTCAGGTGGATGGATTATCTTGGCAAAGGAGAAACGCTCACGAAAAGGGACGTAAACAAATTTGTGCACAACATTTTAGAATAATAAGCTTTTTGTACGTATAGAAAATGTTGGGGCTCTATTTCAGCTCATGAAACATGGGACCAACACTTTACATGTTGCGTTTATATTTTTGTTCACTATATATCAAAGCAGGACAAAGAAATAAAAAATAAACAGGATAAATTGACTAGTTGACCATCTGTTTAAACAGTAAGGTACAGAACTGGACTAGTTCTCTTTATATCTGTTTAAACAGTAAGGTACAGAACTGGACTAGTTCTCTTTATATCTGTTTAAACAGTAAGGTACAGAACTGGACTAGTTCTCTGTTTAAACAGTAAGGTACAGAACTGGACTAGTTCTCTTTATATCTGTTTAAACATTAAGGTACAGAACTGGACTAATTCTCTTTATATCTGTTTAAACAGTAAGGTACAGAACTGGACTAGTTCTCTTTATATCTGTTTAAACAGTAAGGTACAGAACTGGACTAGTTATCTGTTTAAACAGTAAGGTACAGAACTGGACTAGTTATCTGTTTAAACAGTAAGGTACAGAACTGGACTAGTTATCTGTTTAAACAGTAAGGTACAGAACTGGACTAGTTATCTGTTTAAACAGTAAGGTACAGAACTGGACTAGTTATCTGTTTAAACAGTAAGGTACAGAACTGGACTAGTTCTCTTTATATCTGTTTAAACAGTAAGGTACAGAACTGGACTAGTTATCTGTTTAAACAGTAAGGTACAGAACTGGACTAGTTATCTGTTTAAACAGTAAGGTACAGAACTGGACTAGTTATCTGTTTAAACAGTAAGGTACAGAACTGGACTAGTTCTCTTTATATCTGTTTAAACAGTAAGGTACAGAACTGGACTAGTTCTCTTTATATCTGTTTAAACAGTAAGGTACAGAACTGGACTAGTTCTCTTTATATCTGTTTAAACAGTAAGGTACAGAACTGGACTAGTTCTCTTTATATCTGTTTAAACAGTAAGGTACAGAACTGGACTAGTTCTCTTTATATCTGTTTAAACAGTAAGGTACAGAACTGGACTAGTTCTCTTTATATCTGTTTAAACAGTAAGGTACAGAACTGGACTAGTTCTCTGTTTAAACAGTAAGGTGCAGAACTGGACTAGTTCTCTGTTTAAACAGTAAGGTGCAGAACTGGACTAGTAGTCTTTATATCTGTTTAAACAGTAAGGTACAGAACTGGACTAGTTCTCTTTATATCTGTTTAAACAGTAAGGTACAGAACTGGACTAGTTCTCTTTATATCTGTTTAAACAGTAAGGTACAGAACTGGACTAGTTCTCTTTATATCTGTTTAAACAGTAAGGTACAGAACTGGACTAGTTCTCTTTATATCTGTTTAAACAGTAAGGTACAGAACTGGACTAGTTCTCTTTATATCTGTTTAAACAGTAAGGTACAGAACTGGACTAGTTCTCTTTATATCTGTTTAAACAGTAAGGTACAGAACTGGACTAGTTCTCTTTATATCTGTTTAAACAGTAAGGTACAGAACTGGACTAGTTCTCTTTATATCTGTTTAAACAGTAAGGTACAGAACTGGACTAGTTCTCTTTATATCTGTTTAAACAGTAAGGTACAGAACTGGACTAGTAGTCTTTATATCTGTTTAAACAGTAAGGTACAGAACTGGACTAGTTCTCTTTATATCTGTTTAAACAGTAGGGTACAGAACTGGACTAGTTCTCTTTATATCTGTTTGAACAGTAAGGTACAGAAATCAGACACTGCAGTAAAGATTACTCTGCAGACGTCACTTACGAGTTGATGGGGTCGTATTTCTGCATCCCGTACATGGGGTACGTCTCCGCCCTCTTGATGACCTTCTGGGTGTCGTAGAGCAGGAACATGCTGAAGAGGACCAGACCTCCGTAGATAGCGATGGAGTACAGGCCTGCTCCCATCGCTGAGGTAGGGGGCAGGAACATTGAGCCTGGGGACAGAGAGAGTGGAGAGGACATTGTATTAATACCATGTCCTCAAGTTCAATTAATAACTGAGGAGAAATTATGTGTCAAGGGTGTTTGTCACCAGAGAGCCAAATCCTAAATAATGCCATTTGAAAAAGAAGAAACTCCAGCACACTGGTATCTTGAATACTCCACTAACAATGTACTGGGTTTGATGGAACAAAAGGTTATGGTTCAATAGACTTCATTGATGTCTGTCTACCATGTTGTTTTTCATTGATAAACACTTAAAAAAGACAATAACCATTTAGTTGTCCTCTAAAAGTATGTTGTTTACATCCCCGCATTTTATGTTCCTTTGTGAATTGGACCATAATAAAACAGATTGTGAAGAAATGCCTACTAACCGATGGAGGTGGTGGAGACCACTGAAACCCACAGCCAGGGATATTGATCTAAAGATACTAACCGATGGAGGAGGCGAAGACGACTCCGAATCCCACCGCCAGGGGTCCTCCCATGTTGAGGAACTTCTCACTGGGGGCACACATGGCCACGGTGGACAGACCCCCCACAATGCCCGCTGTGTACCAGGCTGCCCTCATCATCAGGGGCCCACCTAGCAGAGTCATGGGGGCTATGACCGCTCCCATCACACCTGGAAACACAGGGACAAATGGATTGATTAATTTATTAGGCTAGTTTAAAAAGGACCATGTACGTACATCAAACATGAAAAAGCACCAGATTTTAGCTACACGGCTATTTAATCATCTGAAGTCCAAATAAAGAGGTTATATATATATATAGAAGAAAAAGAAACGCACACCTATTAAAGGCGAGGTGCTGGCTAGCGGAGTAGAAAACTTGAAAATAAGGGAGAGCCGCACACTCGGAGCTCAGATGCAAAAATTGAATATCCAACGTTTCGACAGCCAAGCTGTCTTCATCAGGGTATGGTCAAACACTGCGAGATGACTCGTTTATATAGTGTCAGAAGACACACAGGTGTCTGTAATCATGGCCAAATGTGGCCTAATATCATTGGTTAACTCTGAAATATAAAAATGGCATACAAAGAACATACAAAAGAACAAATGGATAGCATACGATCATAGATACATTTTAGACGACACAAGCTTACAAACAATTACAATGGCAAAGTCACAAAAATCACAAGAATGGCTTCAGATCAAAGTCTACATTGAGACTGAAGGGAGCAAGGGTCTTTAAATTAAAGATCCAGGCAGCCTCTCGTTTTAACAATAAATTGTTGAGGTCACCCCCTCTCCTAGGGAGAGTGACGAAATCGAGTGGTTTGCTTCCATAAAGTGGGCCGCAACTGGGTAAGTCAAGTTTTTGCACCCAATGGTGCTACGATGCTCTGAGATACGTACTTTTAATTCACGCTTTGTTTTACCCACATCATTTACCACAAGGACAAGTTATAAGATAAATAACTGCCTTAGTGGAGCATGTAATAACACCTATGATTGGGATCGATTTCCCTGTTTGTGGGTGTTTGAAGGATTTACATTTATAAGGGCCATTGCATTGAGCACAGCCATTACACTTGTAGTTTCCATCCAGTAGGGGCGCAAATAGACGTTGTTCAGGAATATCTTGGGGTGGTAAATCAGAGTGTACCAATTGGTCTCTGAGATTTCTGCCCCGCGAGAATACGACCAAGGGAAGGTCCGAAAACACATTTCCGAGACTATCATCGGATTTTAGAATGTGCCAATGTTTGAGAACGATTCCCTTAATTTGTTCAGAGCGCTTTGAATAGCGGGTAGTGAGAACGCAAGAATGCGTCTTTTTGCGAGACTGACCTTGAAAAAGGTCATATCTCGTTTTGTTTTGAATTTTCTCAATGGCAATATTAATCTGATCATTTTTGTACCCCTTCTCCTTGAACTTTCTGTGCGTCTCAGCCATATTTCTGTCGAAATCTGATTGTTTTTTACAAATTCTTTTGATTGGACAGAATTGGCTGTAGGGCACAATGCTTTTCAAGGGAAGCGGGTGACAACTATCAGCCCTCAACAAATTGTTACGATCAGTAGGTTTCCTGTAAAGATCAGTATATAGAACATTATCCTCACACAGGATCAGAAGATCAAGAAAACTGATTTGACGTGTATCAGATTACATAGTAAATCTCAAAATGTTCAGAACAGGAGTTAAGAAAAGCATGGAACGCCTGGAGCTGTTTTGCATCACCCCTCCATAGAACAAAAATATATATTTTGCATCACTCCTCCATAGAACAAAAATATCATCAATATGCCGTTTCCAAATAATGATGTTACGCAAGAAAACATTTTTGAGAGGGTTGAAAATGGACTGTTATATATTAAAGAAAACAGATCTGGTATTTCACAGTCACAGCACCAGTGTGGTAAGTACTAGAAAACCCTGTTCCATTCAAGTCGACTGCTGCTGCATAGTGAGGGCATTCTGAACCTTTATAGTACTGCCCTCTAGTGGTGAAAACAAGCAAGTAGGACGTTTAATTGACAAATGCTTGGTAAAGTGAGAAGGTAAAGCAGTCCAACACCTGCATGTAGCATCCAGGCTAGATGTTTGGCTCCTGGGCTCTGGTCATAAGAGATAGATCTGACCAGCATGCCTGCTCCAATCATGGCTGCAAAGGTAGCTCCAATAGCCTGGTGAACAAAAATGACAAATGTCTATTATTTTAACAACAACAAAAAAATACCAACAGTGGCTATTGAAAAGTGTCTGGAAATCATACACAATGGTTTGAAAATCAGCACCAGATGTATCAACACAAAACAATGAGGTTAGGTGGGCCCTCAAACCACTACTCTCCTTTAAGGGTTAATAACATTCAGTGGATGCAGATATACTTTTAGTCATTAGTCACTGGCCCTGTGGCAACAGTCATCGTAAATACTAATATTTCCTTGAAGGTAAACTCAGCGATATGACGTAGATGCAGAAAGTGAACAGCATAGTGGGTCAATATCCACAACAACTAAATGCGTTGAAGCGTGAGGCTCAACTTCCCCACTGTTTTGGTCCCGTGGCTACCTCGCTGTAATATCCAGGTGAAATAATAAAAGCTGTCCTGACTGGTTAAATCCAGGTGAAATAATAAAAGCTGTCCTGACTGGTTAAATCCAGGTGAAATAATAAAAGCTGTCCTGACTGGTTAAATCCAGGTGAAATAATAAAAGCTGCCTAGACTGGTTAAATAATAAAAAGTGAATTACCAGCCAGGATCCTCTCATCATGACACCCATGAGGGCTGGGGTCCTGCTGACGGCTACAGCCGACAGAGCCGTCATCCCCACACTGCCTGCAAAGTACATGTAGGTGGAGTGGATCCTGTCCTTCACGTACTGGGGCCAGATACTGGGGCCAGAGACACAGGGAAAATAAACATCTACAGAGGACAACACGTGTTGATATACCTGCACAATAGGCACCCTGTTCCCAACATAGGGCACTATACTCAACCAGGACTCATTAGGGCTCTGAGTGAGTGCACTCTGTAGGGAATAGGGTTCCATTTGGGACACAGATACAAAGTAACACATTCCTTTGAGTTGTGGTGAAACCCATAGAACTACACAGAAATAGCTGCAGTAATAACAATGACACATGTACCTGATACCAGTTGAATTGTTAAACCACTGTAACGTCCTGGGATAATACCAGTACAATACAATACACACACACACTACCATGGGACAATACCAGTACAACACACACACTACCATGGGATAATACCAGTACAACACACACACTACCATGGGACAATACCAGTACAACACACACACACACACTACCATAGGATAATACCAGTACCACACACACACTACCATGGGACAATACCAGTACAACACACACACACACACACACACACACACACACACTACCATAGGATAATACCAGTACCACACACACACTACCATGGGACAATACCAGTACAACACACACACACACACACACACACACACACACACACACACTACCATGGGACAATACCAGTACAACACACACACACTACCATGGGACAATACCAGTACAACACACACACACTACCATGGGACAATACCAGTACAACACACACACACACACACACACACACACACACACACACACACACACACACCCATGGGATAATACCAGTACAACACACACACGGGACAATACCAGTACAACACACACACACACACTACCATGGGACAATACCAGTACAACACACACACACACACACACACTACCATGGGACAATACCAGTACAACACACACACACACACACTACCATGGGACAATACCAGTACAACACACACACACACACACACACACAGGATAATACCAGTACCACACACACACACTACCATGGGACAATACCAGTACAACACACACACACACACACACACACACACACACACACACACACACACTACCATGGGACAATACCAGTACAACACACACACACTACCATGGGACAATACCAGTACAACACACACACACTACCATGGGACAATACCAGTACAACACACACACACACACACACACCACACAACCATGGGATAATACCAGTACACACACACACACACACACACAATACCAGTACAACACACACACACTACCATGGGACAGTACCAGTACAACACACACACACTACCATGGGACAATACCAGTACAACACACACACTACCATGGGACAACACTAGTACAACACACACACACACACACACACACACACACACACACTACCATGGGACAACACTAGTACAACACACACACTACCATGGGACAATACCAGTACAACACACACACACTACCATGGGACAACACTAGTACAACACACACTACCATGGGACAACACTAGTACAACACACACACACACTACCAAGGGACAACACACACTACCAATGGAAGCATCAGCACTTACACTGCCCTCTCGATGGCACCGATCTCATTGGACATGCCTAGTCCGTAGTAGCACAGAGCTCCCAGGCCTACAGCAGCCCCTCCAGCCAGGAACATCCTGCCCATGTTATCCACTGTAAGGGAATAAATAGCACATTTACACCAGTTAAAACCTGGTGCTGATCGGCACATGTTAAAGGTACTGACTTCATGATGTAACTGTGAGGGGTGTGAGATGGGCCTGTGTTTATTTCAGCTATGTTTACATGACAGGTCCATCCTGCCCCACTAGCAAGCAGACGTTTGTGTTGTGAGGTGACATTTTTAACAGTGGTTTAGTAAGTCAATATATTCACTTCTGATGGCAGTATCAGTTGCTGGCTGGAAAGCTGCCTGTTGGAGCTGGTCCTTGGCCGTTTTCCCACGACGGAAACCAAATCTGGATTTGGTGGAATAGCCCTGACGAAAGAGGAAAATAAAGCTTAAATATTACCCAGAATCAGTTATTATTACGGCATGTTGACCTACAATTGAAGACAAATTGTCCACAGGTAGTGTCTTTCAAAGAAAAATGAGTCAATGTCCGTAGCCCCGCAGAAATCTTATTAGTATAATAAATAAATAAATAAATAAATAATAATTGCCATAAAAATCTGTTTATCCATGTATGAAGTTGTTATTCAATGTGTTTCTATGGGCTAATAGCAGTAAGGCTAAATTCAATGTTTCATCAAATATATATATATATATATATATATATATATATATAATAAAATTAGATCTAATTATTTTTTGATATCTTAAGGGTCCTAAAACTCAATGAAATAGCTAAATGATCCATGGGATGACCATGTTAAAACAACTCCACATGTTATCTTAGTAGAACCTCCCCACCGTAACGCATTCACCATTGTCTAAAACGGGTCCATTTATCATCATCATCATCATCATCAGTACTGGCAGGGCTCTAGTCATTACCTGTGTCCCATAATGTGCCTGCATTCCATACAAAACCAGGCTAATAATGACTAGCCAACTTTAATTAGCATGACCTTGCAGGGCTTGGCATTCAGGTAAATGTGCCAGTGGCACAGCGCGCCAGTACCAACGGAAAACTACTGTCCTGAATGAAAAGAATACCGGCACAGAAAGAGGATGATGCGCAAATCTTTCATTTGCAGGCTGAGCAAGTAGCCCATCCACACACAAAAAAATTACATTTCAACTTGGAAATATCATGTTTATATTGACTTTTAGAACAATCTCAAAAAGGGTGTTATTGCTAGCAATTTTGAACAGTCAGTCTCCAGATGTCAGGCCCTATAAAATCTGTTTTATTTTTGGGGTAAATTTAGTTCGCCCAGTTTAGTTTTTCAAGGTTTCCTAGTTTTTTCAGGTTTTCACTCTCAAAAAACCACGCCTCCACGTCTCCTGATGTACTAGCCTGTCTCCTGGTAGCGCCTCCATGCTCTGGACACTACGCTGACAGACACAGCAAACCTTCTTGACACAGCTCGCATTGATGTGCCATCCTGGATGAGCTGCACAACCTGAGCTGCACTACCTGAGCCACTTGTGTGGGTTGTAGACTCCGTCTCATGCTACCACTAGAGTGAAAGCACCGCCAGCATTCAAAAGTGACCAAAACATCAGCCAGGAAGCATAGGAACTGAGAAGTGGTCTGTGGTCACCACCTGCCGAACCACTCCTTTATTGGGGGTGTCTTGCTAAGTGCCTATAATTTCCACCTGTTGTCTATTCCATTTGCACAACAGCATGTGAAATTTATTGTCAATCAGTGTTGCTTCCTAAGTGGACAGTTTGATTTCACAGAAGTGTGATTGACTTGGAGATACATTGTGTTGTTTAAGTGTTCCCTCTATTTTTTTGAGCAGTATATATACACACGCACCACTTCTCCATTTATTAATTTTTTTCAAATTTTTTGAAGCAAGTTCTTTTTTTATTTCACTTCACCAATTTGGACTATTTTGTGTATGTCCATTACATGAAATCCAAATTAAAACGAATTTAAGTTACAGGTTGTAGTGCAAAGAAATAGGAAAAACGGCAAGGGGAGTAAGTACTTTTGCAAGGCACTGTACGTACATATCCCAAAGAGCAGCCATGGATTACAGGCTAGAGCTGTAATCCATGGCTGCTATCTGGGGGGGAGACACTAATGCTTGTAACAAATTCCAGTACAACCTCCGACGAGCCATCAAACAGGCAAAGCTTCAACACAGGACCAAGATCGAATCCTACTACGCCTGCTCTGATGTTCGGATGTAGCAGGGTTGGCAATCTATCACAGATTACAAAAGGAAACCCAGCAGCGAGCTGCCCATTGACGCAAGCCTACCGGACAAGCTAAAAACCTTCTATGCTTGCTTCGAGGCAAGCAACACTGAATCATGCATGAGAGTACAAGCTGTTCCGGACTGTGTGATCATGCTCTACGTAGCTGATGTGAGACCTTTAAAACAGGTTAACATTCAGATTACCAGGACTCGTACTCAGAGCAAGCACTGACCAGCTGGCAAGTGTCTTCACTGACATTTTCAATCTCTCCCTGACCCAGTCTGTAATACCAACATGTTTCAAGCAGACCACCATAGTCCCTGTGCCCATGAACGCCAAGGTAACCTGTCTAAATGACTATCATCCTGTAGCCATGAAATGCTTTGAAAGGCTGGTCATGGCTCACATCAACACCATCATCCCAGACACACTTTAATTTGCATACCACCCCAACAACTCCACAGCTAACACAATCTCTATCGCACTTCACACTGCCCTCTCCCACCTGGACAAAAATAACACATGTGAGAATTGACTACAGCCGAGCTTTCAACACCATAGTACCCTCCATGCTCATGACTAAACTAAGGACTCTGGGACTTAACACCTCCCTCTGCAACTGGATCCTGGACTTCCTAACGGGCCACCCCAGGTGGTGAGGGTAGGCAACAACACATCCACCAAACTGACACTGAAGATGGGGGCCCCTCAGGGGTGCGTGCTTAGTCCCCTCCTGTACTCCCTGTTCACCCATGACTGCATGGTCACGCATAGCTCCAACGCCATCAAGTTTGCTCAGCTCCCCCTCAGGAGGCTGAAAAGACTTGGCAAGGCCCTCAGATTCTCAAGAAGTTCTACAGCTGCACCATTGAGAGCATATTGACTGGCTGCATCACCGCTTGGTATGGCAACTGCTTGGCATCTGACCGTAAGGCGCTACAGAGGGTAGTGTGTACTGCCCAGTACATCCCTGGGGCCGAGATCCATACCATCCAGGAGGTCTACACCAGGCGGTGTCAGAGGAAGGACCTAAAAGTTGTCAAAGATTCCAGCCACCCAAGTCGTGCTTTTCTCTCTGCTACCACACGGCAAGTGGTACCAGTGTACCAAATCTGGAACCAACAGGATCCTGAACAGTTTCTACTCCCAAGCCATAAGACTGGTAAATAATGAACCAATAGCTACCCAGACTAACTCTTTTGACTCATCACATTCGCTGATGTTACTGTTTATTATCTATCCTGTTGCCTAGTCACTTTATCCCTACTTATATGTACATATCTACCTCAATTACCTTGTAGCCCTGCACATCGACTCGGTACTGGTAACACGTGTAAATAGTCAAGTTATCGTTCCTCGTATTACTATTTTTATTTTCCTCTCTGCATTGCTGGGAAGGGCCCATAAGTAAGCTTTTCACTGGTAGTCTACACAAAGCATGTGACAAATAACATTTGAGCAAGAGCCCATCCACACACAAAAAAAATTACCAATACCTTGACTTTGTTGTCCTTAAGCCATTTTGCCACAACTTTGGAAGTATGCTTGGAGTCATTGTCCATTTGGAAAACCCATTTGCGACCAAGCTTTAACTTCCTGGCTGATGTCTTGAGATGTTGCTTTTTTATATAGAAGCAACATCTACAGAATTTTTTCTACAGAATTGATTTAAAGACCCTGAGACATGTCAGCTGAAACATGACATACTAAAGACCCTGAGACATGTCAGCTGAAACATGACATACTAAAGACCCTGAGACATGCCAGCTGAAACATGACATACTATAGACCCTGAGACGTGCCAGCTGAAACATGACATGCTAATGACCCTGAGACATGCCAGCTGAAACATGACATGCTAATGACCCTGAGACATGCCAGCTGAAACATGACATGCTATAGACCCTGAGACATGCCAGCTGAAACATGACATGCTAAAGACCCTGAGACATGTCAGCTGAAACATGACATACTAAAGACCCTGAGACATGCCAGCTGAAACATGACATACTAAAGACCCTGAGACATGCCAGCTGAAACATGACATACTATAGACCCTGAGACGTGCCAGCTGAAACATGACATGCTAATGACCCTGAGACATGCCAGCTGAAACATGACATGCTAATGACCCTGAGACATGCCAGCTGAAACATGACATGCTATAGACCCTGAGACATGCCAGCTGAAACATGACATGCTAAAGACCCTGAGACATGCCAGCTGAAACATGACATGCTAAAGACCCTGAGACGTGCCAGCTGAAACATGACATGCTAAAGACCCTGATACATGCCAGCTGAAACATGACATGCTAATGACCCTGAGACCTGCCAGCTGAAACATGACATGCTAAAGACCCTGAGACATGCCAGCTGAAACATGACATGCTAAAGACCCTGAGACATGCCAGCTGAAACATGACATGCTAATGACCCTGAGACATGCCAGCTGAAACATGACATGCTAATGACCCTGAGACATGCCAGCTGAAACATGACATGCTAATGACCCTGAGACATGCCAGCTGAAACATGACATGCTAAAGACCCTGAGACATGCCTGCTGAAACATGACATGCTAAAGACCATGAGGCAAAGAAGGGGGCATTGAAGGGTGCCAACACGTGACAGAGACAATATGAAAAACACAAACACACACCTCCAAAACAAGCTACCCCGACTGACATATCCAAATATTTGCCGCCTTAGGCGACTTACATATCCAAATATTTGCCGCCTTAGGCGACTTAAATATCCAAATATTTGCCGCCTTAGGAGAGATTCAAGATCTCATTGAGCCTGTGCCAGCATTGTGACTGCATGGGAATGTGTGTGAAGTAGCTATAGAAACCATCCCGCTTCGGGGCCAAAACATTTGGACCTGGAGAAGTAGGTAACCAAGGAGTAAATCAGCAGCATAACAAACCAGGGCAGGGAGCCACCAGCTACAGAGAGCCTGATCTCTCTTCATCTCCCCCTCTCAGAGAGAACTCAACAGATATATAGCAACGACATACAGACAGTTGTTCTGTATGGCTCAATCAATTCCAACCGTGTGTCTTCATGTAGTGTAATTAATTGATCTAGTGTTTATTATTAACTTTGTTATCTTATGACTTATTTCTCTATTTTATGTCTCTCTGTATTATTGGTAAGGACCCGTCAGTAAGCATTTCACTGCTAGTCTACACCTGTTGTTTACCAAGCATGTGAACAATACATTTTTGATTTGGCTAGCAATGTTTTTGTACTGCACAATGTTGGCTACATGTGATGGCAGAGTTTGGAAAACCAATGCTGCAGAATTGATACAAGTCATCAGGATATCATTCTGCCAGGTAGACCTACTTTGCAGTCAACATTTATTTGGGAAAAGTGCAAGAATATGTTGAAGATAAATACACAACAGAGCCAGAAGACGAGAGGTCAAAAGGACGAGAAGTCAATAGAGTAATACTGATTAAGGGAAATAGTGTTTTTTTTGTAATTATTGATCAATGATTCAGAGACATGGGAGGAATATGTCTTCTGAAATAAGATACTTGTTATTTGGCCCATTGGCTAGTTTTATTGCAAGGAATTCTAATTGATCAACCTCAGGCTAGGGCTGGATTATAAAACTACATTCAGTCCCTTTGTTCTGTGGAGAGAACCACTGGAGAGAATCACTGAGGACAGGGGAGAATGACCATCTACTTCTCAGCATAACATCATGATTTATCCTCTTTGAATAAACCTATTTTCCTCCTCTGATTTGCTTTGGGGTTTGTGTTATTGAAGAGTAACATCAACTGCTAACAAAAGCCTTTAGAAACGTTCATTTGAACAGCACATGATAACTGAATTCCGCGTCGCCAAGATTCAACCAAGACTTTGGACCAAACTTTTTGAATACCTGGTTTGCATACCCATTGCTGTTTGAACAAACCTGGATTTAAAAAAAATCTAATTGTGAACCAAAAACTACTGTGCCCAGAAAAAAAAAATATATATACATATATATTTTTTTTCTGGGCACAGTAGTTTTTGGTTCACAATTAGATTTCTTTTATATAGGGGCTTGTATGTATATACATACATACATACATACAAAAACATTGGCAACCTAGCGACCCCCAACAAATTGGTGTCCCACTGCCAAGTCAAATGAAAGTGTTTTGGTCGCAGTTTTGAGCTCTGACTGGACAAGTGTGTCTTACTTAACTTCTCTGTCAGGGATGACTGTACCTGATGAGGCTTTAGCAAGTGTGTGTGTGTGTGGGATGGGGAAGAGTAATTGTGTACTCAAATAGACGTCTAAACTATATCTTTAACCAGAGATCCATTTTGTTCTTTAAAATACTGCAACACTATTTGATCTAAAAAAAAATTGTTCTGACACTGTTTCATTGGTACAGGTGCATTTGCGAGACAAAACAAAAAAGAAAACCAAGCCAAGCATCCCACAGTTGTCCATAAATTCCCTTTCCCCTCAGTGTCTCACTCACTCGTGTGTCCAACCACTCCCTCTAAACACACGTGCGTACACAAGCTCCCGTTAGACCTACAGAAATAAATGCCTAGAAAAACTAATCTAACTGATTCTACATCTGCATTGCTTGCTGTTTGGGGTTGTAGGCTGGGTTACTGTATAGCACTTTGTGACATGTCCTGATGTAAAAAGGGCATCATAAATACATTTTTAAATAAATACATTTTCATTTAAAATGTTACATAGAATGTATCCTGTGAAACATGTTTTGGAAAGATTCAAGCTGAAAATAGACTATAAATGTGATTTCTGTGGAATGGAGGAGGAGACCATTTTGCATGTCTTTTGCCTGTATTTATAGTAGATTTTGGGGTGATTGACATACAGAATTTTGTTACAAAACAAATAGGACCAGTTGTACCATTTAATGGTTTTGATATAATGATTTATTTCAGAAATTCTGACATAGATACAGATGTATATTTAATTCAACTGCTAATAATACTAGGTAAATTTCATATTCACACATGCAAATGGTCTAATTCAAAAGTTAATTTTTTTTACACTTTATAAATGAATTTAAACAATATGGCACTACTTTAACTAAAACGAAAAACACTTAGGCAATTAAAACTTGTTGTATTATTAATGAATATAATTGGTTTGTTTAGGATTCCTGGCAATGTGAATAGTTTGTATGTATGCTTGTTTGCATGCGACTATTCCTCTTTTGTTTGTTGACATTTGTTAATTAAAAATTGTAATAAAATACATTTGATCGATACATTTAATTGATCCACAAGCTAAATACCTTGCCAAATGACGACATCATTATGACAAACTCAAACTGGACTTGTTGACTGAAGTAGGGAAATGTGTGTTCTAACAACGACCTGCAGGTTGGTATTAACTGCATCCAGTCCATTTTCCTCTTAGGCTACTTTGCGGTTGTCACTAGTTACCACAGCCACAAAGTTAAAAAAATGGCTATATAGTAAAAATTCATCAAAACAAAAATGTGCTTTTGGTGTTCATTTAAGGTTAACAGTGCGGTTAAGGTTATGGTCAAGGGTTAGGTTTAAAATCTGATTTTAAGAAGATCAAATTGTAGAAATAGACGGGTTTATGACTTTGTGGCTGTGGTAACTAGTGACGACCCTACTTGGCGAAGTGCTAGTCCCACCCTGACCTTACGTTTTGGATTTAACTGACCTGGAAGACCTTGTGTGTTTCATTTCGGGAATCACTGAACTGATCAATTAGCTCAGTTGGTCAGGTTGTACCACATCTGGCCGTGACCGGGAGTCCAATAGGGCGGCACACAATTGGCCCAGCGTTGTCCGGGTTTGGCAGTCATTGTAAATAAGAATTTGTTCTTAACTGGCTTGCCTAGTTAAATAAAGGTTAAATAAAATAAATGTAAAAAAAGGTGTGGTGCCTAGTTGGAACAAAATCCTGCAGTGTGTAGGTAACAGGATTAACTTGATTGATTAGCAGGCTTATAGCCTAGGCCAGGGGTAAACAGACAGGTTTCACACTGAAAATATGCTAAAACATTAGATTTATAAAGAACGTGTTTTAAAATCAGAATCATTAAGCCTAGGCCTAGTCACCAAACAGATGTCGTAGCCGTAATTCATCCCCATGCAGTGCTCAATGTGGAAGTGCTAATCCATTTAGAAAATTCCAAAGAGCAGGTGGAATAAACTATATTTTTTTAAATTGTATTTCACCTTTATTTAACCAGGTAGGCAAGTTGAGAACAAGTTCTCATTTACAATTGCGACATTGAACGGCTCTATATCTAAAATAACAATTGTGTTTTGTAAACCAGATTTTTTTTTTTATCTACTTACCAAATTGAGCCCCGTTTCAAATGATCACTGAATGTAACTGTTCCAGATGTGAGATGACTTCACACTATTCTGTTCTGTTTTATTCTGTTACAATACAATGTTTTTTACTAGAAAATAGGTGTCTTGACTGATAAGGCCTTGGGAAATAAGAGCATAGTCTGCTAAATTAACAAAACAAGGCTATACCATTGCACAGCCATAGGCTTCTACAAGTAAGCGCCACTTCTGAGATTACTGCCTTTTTGAATATTGTGTTCCACAATACAATTTAACCAGTTGATATTACGGTTTCAATAAATTAACAAATGATACTTGTCTTTTATTGCTTAACCTGTTAGGGTATAGGGGGCAGTATTTTCACGGCTGGATAAAAAAATTTACCCGATTTAATCTGGTTACTAATCCTACCCAGTAACTACAATATGCATATACTTATTATATATGGATAGAAAACACCCTAAAGTTTCAAAAACTGTTTGAATGGTGTCTGTGAGTATAACAGAACTCATTTGGCAGGCAAAACCCTGAGACAGATTCTGACAGGAAGTGGATACCTGATGTGTTGAATTGACTTTAAGCCTATACCATTGAAAAACAAAGGGGGTGAGGAATGTTTTGGCACTTCCTATTGCTTCCACAAGATGTCCCCAGCCTTTACAAAGTGTTTTGAGTCTTCTACAGTGAGATCTGACTGAAGAAGAGCTTTGGAACGGCGATGGCCCATTAGACACCTGGCGTGCGAGTTGATGGTGGGTACTCTCATTCCGAAACGTTTTAAAAGAGAACCCAATGGTCCGCCTTGAATTTTATTCATGTTCTGGTTAAAAAAGGCCCTAATGATTTATGCGATACAACGTTTGAACGAACGTAAATATATTTTTTCCGTTCGTGATGTGAAGTGAAGTCCGGCTGGCTTAGATCATGTGCTACAACACGGAGGTTTTTGGACATAAATGATGAGCTTTTTTTGAACAAAACTACATTCGTTATGGACCTGGGACTCTTTGGAAGTGACATCTGATGAAGAGAATCAAAGGTAATGGATTATTTACATAGTATTTTCGATTTTAGATCTCTCCAACATGGCGGTTAGTCTGTATCGCAATGCGTATTTTTCTGGCGCAGTGCTCAGATTATTGCAAAGTGTGATTTCCCAGTAAGGTTAATTTTAAATCTGGCAAGTCCATTGCGTTCAAGAGATGTAAATCTATAATTCTTTGAATGACAATATAATATTTTACCAATGTTTTCTAATATTAATTAATTATTTTGTTGTCATGACTTGACTGCCGGTATTGGAGGGAAACGATTTCCTGAACATCAACGCCATAGTAAAACGCTGTTTTTAGATATAAATATGAACTTGATAGAACTAAAAATGCATGCATTGTCTAACATAATGTCCTAGGAGTGTCCTCTGATGGAGATTGTAAAAGGTTAGTGCATAATTTTAGCTGATTTTATGGTTTTGGTGACGCCTGTCTTTGAATCGACAATACACTACACACAGCTATTGTCAATGTACTCTCCTAACATAACCTAACTTTATGCTTTCCCCGTAAAACCTTTTTGAAATCGGAAAACGTGGTTAGATTAAGGAGATGTTTATCTTTCAAAGGCTGTAAGTTAGTTGTATGTTTGAGAAATTTGAATTTTGACATTTATTTGGTTTCAAATTTGCCGCTCTTGAAATGCACCTGCTGTTGATAGGGTGCGCCACGGGGGGCACGCTAACGTCCCACATAGCCCCAAGAAGTTAAATATGAGGCAATTTAGTAGTTAGGATGTGTTATCTGTACTGGTTATGATCAATAAGGCATTTTTACAAACTGTTGGCATATAGATAAATGTGCACACATTTCTTTCCCCAGTGCAGGCCTTGTGTTCTATAAATGTCTTATTTTATTTTAGTAAAAATGTGAGTGCTGGAATAGTCCAACAATGTCAAAAGCCCGTCCCTGATGTGTTACCTGGTGGACCTTGAGGAGGGGCGGGCAGCTCTTCAGGGTGGAGCTCCTCAGGGCTGGAGAGCCCTGGGTCAACATAGGACGCAGCCCGGACACAGGGAGACTGCGCAGGCATGCTAGCCTCACCAACATGGTCATGATGAAGCTCTGGAATTACAATCTGAAAACAGATCCATTTTTATCACCTGAAGCATGAGGTAAGCAGAGAGGAAATGGGTCTACAACAGATACACGTTTGGAAACGTACCTTTAGATATTTCGTCTCAAATTCCCGTCATAATGACCAACTGTCCTGCCCACCGGCACAGTAAGTTGATTGAATTGTATTTAATATCTGGCTTCCCACTGACTGTTTCTGTGCAACCCAATACAATAGGGAGCAACGCTTGTCTATGTAAATACAACCGTGTGGCTAAAAGCAGCGAACTTTAGCTCACTAGCTTGAAAACCAAATGTTGAATTGCATTGATTTCTACGTCGGGTATTAATGAGCGTTTGGATCAGGAAAGTTTCCTCTCACGACCTCAGCAAGCCAGAATGTCAAATACATCATATATTTTAACTTCCTTTCCTTTTTAGGAATGTGCTACATCTCTACAGGAAAGTAGAATTCCGTCAACTTTTCAAAGTGCTGGTAGTGAGTTCACATTTCTATCACCTGAAGCATGCGCACAATATGAAAATACAGCATGGATACTTAAATACAGGCAGGAGAAGCATGGATACTTGAAAATACAGGCAGGAGAAGCATGGATACTTAAATACAGGCAGGAGAAGCATGGATACTTAAATACAGGCAGGAGAAGCATGGATACTTAAATACAGGCAGGAGAAGCATGGATACTTAAATACAGGCAGGAGAAGCATGGATACTTGAAAATACAGGCAGGAGAAGCATGGATACTTAAATACAGGCAGGAAAAGCATGGATACTTAAATACAGGCAGGAGAAGCATGGATACTTGAAAATACAGGCAGGAGAAGCATGGATACTTGAAAATACAGGCAGGAGAAGCATGGATACTTGAAAATACAGGCAGGAGAGGCATGGATACTTGAAAATAGGGACAAGAGAAGCATGGATATTTGAAAATAGGGACAAGAGAAGCATGGATACTTATAGCAATGTCGCAAGACTTCCGGGAACACTTGCGAAACAGACCAAGCCGACCAGGCCAGGGTTTGAGAAGTCAACGAGAGAAGTGAACAATTCTTACTTGGTTGTTAACTTTCTCGAAATCTAAAAAGGCACAATCTACATTGGAGCCAATGTCTTCAGTAGTTGAACATGTTATTACTTCAACCTCATGAAAGTGACAAACTGACACCTTCTCATTTTCTTCAAAAACAACTTTATATCAAAGGGGTGCCTTTGATTTGACGGCCTACACATCCGCAGTTTGGCGCGAGCCGATGATGTTTCTGCGTATGAGCTAATCAACGTCGCCATGATCTGGGATTTCTATTGGAGGAGCAGTCTCTGCCTGTCTCTATACTGCAGAGTTCTTCCATGTGAATACATGGTTCTGCACATGCTTCAGGTGATAGAAATATTAACTCAATACCAGCGCTCTGAAAAGTTTGTAATTAAACTTTACTGTGGATATATTGTCTCACTTCCCAACCTGCAAAAGGAGCAACCGCACAGACAACTGGTAAAGTAAGTTAAAATATAATTGTATTCAACATTCTGGCTTGTAGAGCTTGTGAGAATAAATTTTCCAAACAAATATATGCCAATAATCTCAGACTGTGAACCAGAGGTATCACCACAGATAGAACAATGAGCCAGATATTTTACAGGATGTATAAATATGAAGCATCCAGTTGGCTTTTCCACTCACTACCAAATATGGTGATGAGAAGATGCCCAGTGGCTGGAATTTTCTCATCAATTAAATATTTGATCTCCATACAGTTCATTTCCAAAACTATGATTCATTTGCTCCCATTGGAAACGACAGTTTCTGGTCTATCTTGGGTTAGTTATAAAAAATCTTTGCTATCACAGTCATTGTCAGGCAACTAGCTCGTTTTCTATAGTGAACAAAATAGAAACATGTAAAGTGTTGCTCCCATGTTTCATGAGCTGAAATAAAAGATCCCAGAAATGTTCCATACACACAAAAATGCTTCCTTCTCTGAAATTTGGTGCTCAAATTTGTTTACATCCCTGTTAGCGAGCAGTTCTCCATTTCTACATTGTTTGGCATATGAAGAAGATGATTAAACAGCATGATCCTTACACAGGCATACCTTGTGCTGGGGACAAAAGGACTCTCTAAAATGTGCAGTTTTGTCACACAACACAATGCCACAGATGTCTCAAGTTTTGAGGGAGCGCGCAATTGGCATGCTGACTGCAGGAATGTCCACAAGATCTGTTGCCAGAGAATGTAATGTTAATTTCTCTACCATAAGCCGTTTTACAGAATTTGGCAGTAGTTAAACCAGCCACAAAACCGCCGACTACATGTAACCACGCCGGCCCAGGACCTCCACATCCGGCTTCTTCAACTGCAGGATCATCTGAGACCAGCCACCCGGACAGCTGAAGAAACTGAGGAGTATTTCTGTCCGTAATAATGCCCTTTGTGGAAAAACGAATTCGGATTGGCTGGGCCTGGCTCCCTAGTGGGTGGGCCCCTGCCCAGAAACTTGAAATCATTAGATTAGGGCCTAATGAATTTATTTCAATTGACTGATTTCCTTATAAGAACTGTAACTCAGTAAAATCTTTTAATTGTTGCTTTTATATCTTTGTTCAGTATAGAAAGGCGAGTGATAAACATAGCTAGCTTACAAGCTGATCATTCTGGTTTTCATAACACAGTATGTTAGCTAACTACAGAATCCCAAAGCTTGGAAAAGTTAAATTAAATAACGAGGATCATTAACACAAAAGTACCAAAACAATCTTTCATAGTCATAAATATATATATATATATATATATTGATTGATTGAATTTGGCAGAGAATGTTCCTTGTTTTGTAACCATTGCGTACGTCAGTTAACTTAGCAGCTTGCTGGCTATAGTTGCTAGTCGCTGTTTTAAATCTTATCGAGTTGACAAGTTAACCTCGTTTCCTCCTTGAAAGCGTTGCTACAAATATGGACATTGATAGATCATGTGAACAATAAAACACAGTAATCCTACTAACAATGTTTAAAAGACAAGTCAAATCGCTATATATTACATACCAAGCGTGTAGCTAGATTTCTGTTCACCTTCCTTGAGATAAGTGCGCACTTCACCGACGTAATATGACGCAGTTTCGTGAACGTTCTGACCGATGTCATCATAATCATGGGACGAATTTCAGTGAAATTATGTGACTTGTAGTTCTTAGGTAGTTTTTTTATTTCTAGAGATTCAAAAGACGTGTAAAATGAATTCCAACAGGTGGCGGCACATCTTCATCCACCAAAAAGTGCTGCAACCTTTGCAAGTTAACTTTTTAGGATAGCATATCTTTCAGTTTCAACTTGCTTATGTATCTTTGGAAATCTTTTTTTTTTTTAAATGGGCCATTGCACATTTACGTTGATAAAGAAATACATATGTTTACTGTGAGTGTAATGTTTACTGTCATTTCTGATTGTTTATTTAACTTCTATCTATTTCACTTGCTTTGGCAATGTAAACATATGTTTATCATGCCAATAAAGCCCTCTGAATTGAATTGAGAGAGGGAAAGATGGAGAGAGGGAGGCGAAAGCGAGCGAGACAGAGAAAGTGGCCCTCTATATTCGGCTATGTAAAAACAACGATGGGTGAGGGGCCAACCTCTCCACATGTGACTACAGTGTCCATTTTTTGGAGGAAGAGCGGCACACTCGGTCACGGTTGGAGTTCTTGCCCTTTCGTTGGGATTAGAGATGTAAAATAATTATTATTCAACCGTTAATGCGTTTTTTGTTTGTTACATATATCTTCCCCAGTTTATTTAATCTCATTGTTGATCGGATTTTTTCCCCCTTTATTTTTCGTGTGGACATTTTGAGATACGTTTTTTTTTATTTCTAAACTTTTATTTGTAAAATGTCAAAGTTTGCTCGCGTGTTTTTGTAGCCTACCTTCGTCTATGGAATCATCTTGGGGATATTAGAAGTAGCCTAACGGACATGGAGGAGTTTATCAACTTTTTCCCACACAAGGTGCCTTTTGTTCGTGAATAAGGCAGCGTGCTTCTGGAAGACTAGACCATGAGGGAACCCATCGAGCGCACAACTGTCGATTAGGCGACTGGTTGCTTGAGAGCGTCAAAATAGAATGGTAAGGAATCCTCCGTTTTAAACCAATTTCTTATTTATAATTATTTTTTATTTTTTATTAAGTTGTTGCTTTAGTGTTTTCAATATTTAAAAAAGTGTTTGATACTTTTCATTATTTGAGAACAAATAACATGGCATGGTCTCTATTGATGATTTATTGATGAAGTATTCCTACTTTATTACTAGCCTATTGACTAATTACTGTATGAGGACTTCCTGCTGTATAAATTATGTACTGTATCCAGTGTGGATGACTAGACAATATTTGTGCTGTATCTCACCTGATAGCCCTTGGCTATTGATTTCTGAAGACCAAACACTATATTTTACTGGCTGGGCATACCTGCATGAGCTGGAAGGACCACCAATGGATGAGGGCTTCTAGGGTATCAAACAACCCACAGTGATATGATACCAGCCCTGCTCTCTGCCAATGTGCCAGCCTGTCAGGATTCAATACAGCCTGGTGCGGCAGGTAGCCTAGTGGTTAGAGGTGGGCCAGTGGCCGCAAGGTTGCTGGTTTGAATCCCGGGTCAGATGGGACAAATCTTTCTAGAAGTGAGCTGGCAACCGGAAGGTTGCTGGTGTTAAATCCTAGATGCATTACCTGCTGTTGTGTTCTTGACCAAGGCACTTAACCCCTCTCAACAACAGCTCCCCGGGCACCCAGTGTGGCAGCCCCTGCACCGCTCCAAAACCTGTACATGTATGTGTATCTTTCGGAGGGGTTGGTTAAAAGCAGAAGTAACATTTCAGTTGGACCTTGTGTGCAATTGACCAATAAAGTAATCTTGATCTTAATCCTAGCCTGGTCCCAGATCCGTTTGTACTTTCTTGGCCATAGGGTTTGGCAAGACAGCACAAACAGATCTGAGTCCAGGCTAGATCCATTACAGAGTACCACTGAACGGCTCTCTGTAAATATGAGACAACCTGCCATAGGGGCATGGGGCACAGCCTCTACTTTATCATGCACGTAGACTAGAGTATCATGCTTTAAATAGCCCTGTGTAATTACAGTATGTTAAGCTAAACGTATGTTGATTGGGTAAGGCAAAATCACCTGAAGTGAAGTTATGTTGCTATACATCTGTGGTACCTATGGTAGCCTAATATACCTGCAATGGTAAACTGTTAATTACTTTGTCAAGGTAAGGTAAAAAAAAATAAAAAAAACAGCTGATAGCTTCTATTCTGAAATTATTCAAGATTTCACTTGATACACTGCTTTGCACCGCCAGAACAGGTGAAAATAAAACCATATGTTCTTCAAGCTTCACTGACTGCATTAATTGAAATTTCACACAGAGAAATGGTTACAAATGTGATTGTCATGCTGGCTCTTCTATCTTCAGTCCCCTTTCATTACAAAAAAAAAAAAAAAAAAGAAACAATCATATTTGAGCCTTAAGAAGAAGGCATCCATTAAAAGCATTTGTAACATGCTGATAAATGGGGAGATGGTGGTTCCTTCATGAGCTGATCATCAAATGTGTCACACGCCTCAGTGGGTTGTGAATGTTTCGATGGCAGCTCTGTAAAGATGAGCTCTTTCTGACACCACGCTTCCATGGGATAATAAGCTCAGATAATTGGTGTGTACTGGCTTACATTATAAATCATGAATCCATTTGAAAGAAAATCCTTATTTTGTAGATGTTCTTTTGATGGTTTTCACAGTAATCTATGATCCCGAGTGGCACATCGGTCTAAGGCACTGCATCTCAGTGGAAGAGGTGTCACTACAGTCCCTGGTTCAAATCCAGGCTGTATCACATCCAGCTAGGATTGGGAGTCCCATAGGGTGGCTCACAATTGGCCCGGGTTTGTCCAGGGGTTGGCTGTCATTGTAAATAAGAATTTGTTTTTAACTGACTTGCCTTGTTAAATAAAGGTTAAATTAAAAAAAGCTATTAGCTTATGCTATGGGACTTAGCGACAATGTTGTACATGTAGTGTAGTACAGTTTTCCCTGAAGGTAAAAATACAACATGTTAGAGAACAGCCATTGGACCCAACACAGTTACATGGTGTTATTGAACTATGCCAAAAATCACCCGTATGACAAATAACAAATGAACCAATCTTCATCCAGCTATGGGCAATTGTTAAGCAATGGTCAGGAAGCTCTCAATGCATTTCCCTTCTCATTTCCCCTGGCATGTCTCCCATTGGCTGTGGTCTGTGGCTATATGATGATAGCATGTCTCCCATTGGCTGTGGTCTGTGGTTATATGATGATAGCCTGTCTCCCATTGGCTGTGGTCTGTGGCTATATGATGATAGCATGTCTCCCATTGGCTGTGGTCTGTGGCTATATGATGATAGCCTGTCTCCCATTGGCTGTGGTCTGTGGTTATATGATGATAGCCTGTCTCCCATTGGCTGTGGTCTGTGGCTATATGATGATGGCATGTCTCCCATTGGCTGTGGTCTGTGGCTATATGATGATAGCCTGTCTCCCATTGGTTGTGGTCTGTGGCTATATGATGATAGCATGTCTCCCATTGGCTGTGGTCTGTGGCTATATGATGATAGCATGTCTCCCATTGGTTGTGGTCTATGGCTATAGGATGATGGCATGTCTCTTATTGGCTGTGGTCTATGGCTATATGATGATGGCATGTCTCCCATTGGTTGTGGTCTGTGGCTATATGATGATGGCATGTCTCCCATTGGTTGTGGTCTGTGGCTATATGATGATAGCATGTCTCCCATTGGCTGTGGTCTGTGGCTATATGATGATAGCATGTCTCCCATTGGTTGTGGTCTATGGCTATAGGATGATGGCATGTCTCTTATTGGCTGTGGTCTGTGGCTATATAATGCTGAGTACCTCTCATGCATGCACTCAAATGTCCCCCTCGATTAGTCTTTCCATGATTCCTCGTGTCCTCTTCCTTCTGAAACAGCATTGGAGGAAAAGATCCAAGGTCCATCCCTTCTGACCTAATCCTCCAATGTGTTTTGAGGAGAAAGGACGCAGGGAATTGAGAAAAGACGTGCAAGTGACTCTGGGGCTGGTCGGCATTTATTGAGATGATTCATGTATTGGAGGCAGCTCTACAGAGTGGTCACTAGCTGGCACAGCCACAAAGTCATCCAATCTGATTTTAAACCTAACCTTAACCACTCTGCTAACCCTAATTCCTAACCCTAACCTTAAATTTACAATATAGATCATTTTGGCTTTGCAGCTGGCCAATCTAGCGGAACCGTCTCAGTTCTGCCTCCAGGTCAAGACTATTGACAATAAACGTCAACCTGCGACCTACAATTTTTTTTAAATGAAAATGTAACCTTTATTTACCTAGACAGGTCAGTTAAGAACTCACCCACTATACCCTACTGGGTGGACCTATACCCACCCATGGCTGTGCCCCTGCCCAGAGACTTGAAATCCATAGATAATTTTTTTAAATGTAACTAGGCAAGTCAATTAAGAACAAATTCTTATTTACAATGACGGCCAAACCCAGACAACGCTGGGCCAATTGTGCGTTGCCCTGTGGGACTTCCAATCACAGCCAGATGTGATACAGCCTGGATTTGAACCAGGGACTGTAGTGATGCTTCTTGCACTGGGATGCAGTGCCTTAGTCCACCGCGCCACTCGGGAGCCGAAAAAGATCACAATACTGTGATCTCAGGCCAGATGTTTTTTTACAGTCTGAACTCTGTGAGAGACCTTTGTGTCTGTGTCTTGCGGGCAGACGGTGTAAGACGGAGATGGGCAGAGAGAGATTTCCTCTCTGGGGAAAACACAGACTCAGTGTACTCCAAGTCCACCTTGTGATTACCAACTAGTCCACGTCAACAGTGAGTGCCGGGTCTAGTTCCAATTCAAAACTTTTACTCTAAGTCGTATAACTCATTCACTTTTTGAGAGAATTTCACATGATTTGTCTAATCATTTTGGGAGTTAAGATTTGCAGTCTTTTGGACAGGCTACAGTAGCAGCCTGAGGCAGACAGAGGTTACAACAGGGTGTTAGAACTCAGCCTTCACAGTGTAACAGTCCCTCTCTTCGCCCCAACCCGGGCTCGAACCAGGGACCTTTGCACACATCAACAACTGACACCCACCGAAGCATCGTTACCCATCGCGGTACAAAAGCCGTGGCCCTTGCAACGCAAGGGGAAACCCTACTTCAAGTCTCAGAGCGAGTGACGTCACTGATTGAAATGCTATTAGCGCGCACCACTGCTAACTAACTAGCCATTTCACATCGGTTACACTAGCACCAAAAAAATAGATAGGAAATCTGAGGCATCATGGGAATTCAGAAGACAGAAAGGGGAGAACATCAGGGATACTGGGATTTTGGATGAATACATGGATACCATTTTTATAACTCTGCATCCAGTATAAAATAAGTTATAAGTAGTTTCGCAAGCCAATGCTAACTAGCGATGGCACAAAGGAAGTTAGAGGTAGTTTCGCAAGCTAATGCTAACTAGCGATGGCACCATGACTGGAAGTCTATGATATCTACTATCATGTTAGCAGTTACCATAGACTTCCTGTCATTGCACTAACGCTAGTTAGCAATTGCGTTAACGCTAGTTAGCAACTTCCTTCAAACTGCACACAGAGACGTAAAAATGGTATCCACGAGTTCCTCTGACTCCGGGAAAGTAGATAAGAGTGCTTCATTGCCAAAATCCTGAAGTATCCCTTTAAGTGTGGTTTACTCTTAACAACCGGTCATCTGCAATCAGGCTTTGGACTTGTTAGTCTTTCTTCATTCCATATACTTACATGGTTGATACAGTGTAGAGTACATTTGTTTGACATTTTAGTCATTTAGCAGAGGCTCTTATCCAGAGCGACTTACAGTTCATCTTAAGGTAGCTGGGTGAGACAACCACATATCACGGTCATAGTATAGTACAGTGTGTTACATGACACAGCACAAAACCTAATGTCAAAGGCTATAGTGTCAGAGTGAAAATGTCTAAAATACACCAAGGCTGCAGTGTATTTGGGTCAGGAGTTACAACAAGAGCTTCATCCTCAGCTTTAATGGGAGCTGCCGTCTCTCTGGGGCTGTGTCCCAGTGTATAGTGCACTGCTTTCTCTGATCTGATCTGAAAAAAATACCAATTAGTGGAAAAAAGATCAGAATTGGGCTGCCTGTCTAAACGCAGCCAGGGACAAGTGAATACGAGTCAGTTGTTGTGTTTGAAGCAGTTTGTATGAATCTGAGTGGTTACATACAGTACATGTTAAATGGTTACGAGACAGAGATAATGAGACTCTTGCTGTAATCAAAGGGAAGGTACTACTGAAGGCCTCCGTATTCAGGCAGCTTAAAGCAGAAGTGTGTCCCCATCCAGGCCCTGGAGAAGGCACAGTTACGCCCAAACGTTGGTGATTTACCTAATAAATTACACAGAGTTTATATATACGTAAAGTGCGACTCTCTTTATTTCCATAGCTTATAGTTTATTCGCCGTTAGTCAGCACCTCTACATAAAATTATTTTCTCTGGGTGTGCACCAGCTCATGTTTTTATTCATTTACGAGTATGACTATTCTGCTGTGAATCAAAAATACACGCTCTAAGTTCTCTCAATGTTGTCACGTTACCAAGACATTCCTAAGCTTGTAGAAAGTTTTGTACGTTTGTAGAAAGAGATTTGCAAGTTTAAAAAAATGTGAGTTCTGAGGGAAGGACCTTTTACTCCTGGCCAATCAGTTCCTTCTGCCAAAACCATAGCTGCCTAGTCATTGGCTGGATTCTTCCATCAATCAGATGGCTAGCAAAAAAATATAGATGTTTTCCCCTCACATCTAAAGCTGCCTGATAAAGCTAGCCAGTTGATAGTAAAGCTAGGATGAACGTCAGAGGCCAGCTAGCTAACACAATATCAGCTGTCAATGCTATGGCTTGTCTGGAGTTTGTCTGAAATGTACATTATATTTCACAAGATAAACAAACTACTGCCTTGCCTTTACACCAAAACATTTTATGTACACAGATAAAAGAGACGATTACCTTCAAGTAGAACGTTTTGGTTGTGTTTACCTCATCCTCTCTAGCTGATGTGGTTAGCTACTTCCTGAGATTTGATTGATGAAACAATCCAGCCAATAGTTAGGCAGCTATAGTTTTGGCAGAGGGAACTGATTGCTCAGGAGCAGTGGTGTAAAGTACTTAAGTTGTTTTTTGGGGTATCTGTACTTTACTTTACTATTTTATATTTTTTACAACTTTTACTTTTAATTCACTACATTCCTAAAGAAAATGATGTACTTTTTACTCCAAACATTTTCCCTGACACCCAAAAGTACTCATTACATTTTCAATGCTTAGCAGGACAATAAAAATAGTCTAATTCACACACATCCCTGGTGAACATCCCTGGTCATCCCTACAGTCTCTTATCTGGTGGACTCACTAAACACAACCTTCGTTTGTAAAGGATGTCTGGGTGTTGGAGCGTGCCCCTGGCCATCCTTACATGTAAATGTAAAAAATCTATAATTTTATATTGTTGCCGTCTGGTTTGCTTAATATTAGGAACTTGAAATGATTTATACTTTTACTTTTGATACTTAAATATATTTTATCAATGACATTTACTTTTGTTACTTAAGTATATTTAAAACCAAATACTTTTAGACTTTTACTCAAGTAGTATTTTACTGGGTGACTTTCACTTGAGTCATTTTCTATTAAGGCATCTTTACTTTTACTCATTTATGAAAATTGGGGACTTTTTCCACCACTGGTCTGAAGTAAAAGGTCCTGTCCTCAGAGCTGCTCAAATCAAAACATTTTTACTTGCGAATCTCTTTCTACAAACTTACAAACTTTCTACAAGCTTATTACTGCTGCTTTTACTTTTGTGTTTACTTTTGTGTTTATTTAACCTTTATTGAACTAGTCAAGTCAGCTAAGAACAAGTTCTTATTTACAATGACGGCCTGCCCCGGCCAATCCCTAACCCGGACGACACTTTGTGCGCCGCCCTGCGGGACTCCCAGTCACGGCCGGTTGTGATACAGCCTGGAATCAAAACAGGGTCTGTAATGACACCTCTAGTACTGAGATGCAGTGCCTTAGACCGCTGCGCCATTCGGGAGCCCCTACTTAATGATCACGGCCTTTTACTGTAGCTGCTGCCAGGGGGACCTCATAAACAGACGTTTCCACAATTATGTGGCCCCAATGGCTCCTTGTTCCCTATATAGGGCACCTCTTTAGGGCTCTGGTCAGAAGCCGTGCACTATGTCGCGAATTGAGTGCCATTTAGAACACAATATTAATGATCACAGGTTACTATAGCAACCATTAGAGGGACCTAATAAACTGATCTTTTCACACACACACACACACAGATGTGCCTTTTGAAACACTTATTAACATACAGTATACATGTTTTAGCCAGCTATACGATTCAAATCAGATGGTTTACAAGTTCTGCCTCATGTTTATACACTTTTCTTGATATCGATATTAGATAGATATTTGAATAGAAATAGACCATAGTGTTATAGGCCTACAGCTGGTTTGTCACAACACCATGGTAGTTGTGGTGGCAGACACATAGACAACGGGTTAACCTGTCTCTTTTCATTGAATGGGCCATTATATCAAACCGGTTCAATAATGATGTACATTTTCACCTCAATCATCACCTCAATCAATGTAGTAGTTGTTACTGTGGGTGAATAGCCACAGTCTCTCGTCATGTAAGATACCCTTTGTAATGGCAGGCAGTGAGTTTAAAGGGGCAATCTGGAATTGGAACATCCATGTGTTTTTATTTTTAGGAATGATATAATAGCCATTGATATTTGAAGAATATAACTTCATTTAAGAGTGGTTACATTTCTCCAGCCACATCCTTCAGTTGTTTCCAGAAATAAAGAGTGGTGGGTTGACCGCTTTGGTTTTAGTTTAAATCCCAGATTGCCCATTTCATCTTGGATCATTAGTCAGGGATTAAAGCCAAGCTGACATTATCCCAACAGTAACATTATAGTAATCCTTCAGCAGAATGGGCAGGATATCCCTAAATAGGCCTCATTACATCCGTCTTTGTCTTCAATGGATAGACTCTACTCACTCTGCAAGCCAGGTACAGCTAGGGATGCATCCCAAATGGGACCCTAATTCCTTACAATGGGCCCTGGTCAAAAGTAGTGTACTATAACGGGAATAGTGGTCAAAAGTAGTGCACTATAAAGGGAATAGTGGTCAAAAGTAGTGCACTATAACGGGAATAGTGGTCAAAAGTAGTGTACTATAACGGGAATAGTGGTCAAAAGTAGTGCACTTTAAAGGGAATAGGGGGTCATTTGGGACCAATACCAGGTTTCATATCCTGCTGCAGTTCTGCTTGCTCACACTCTCACAGTCTCATAATGGTTACAATTTATGGCCCCGTGACAAGCAGGTTTTCCCCCTCAATTTCTGTTTACTTTTTGCCTCTGTGCTGTTTCCCATATATCCCCCTGTTCAAAGGTAACTGTTTTACTGCAGTGTTAGGTCACTGTTTAGGTGCTCAGTCTGGGAGTACTCTGTTGGAATAATGAAAGCCCTTTTTCACTATTCATAGCACCTCCGTCACTCGGTCAGGTCAAGAACATTCTCAAGCCGCCCTCTGCCGGCGGCACCATAGTGGTGCCTTAAGGATCTCTACAGATCGGTGTCCCATCCTCGGGACGGTTGAGCTAATGTGTGCTAATGTAATTAGCATGACGTTGGAAGTAACAAGAACATTTCCCAGGACATAGACATATCTGATATTGGCTGAAAGCTTAAATTCTTGTTAATCTAACTGCACTGTTTACACAATTTACAGTAGCTATTATAGTGAAATAATACCATGCTATTGTTTCAGGACAGTTATGAACTTGAAAAGTTATCAATTAACCAATTCGGCACATTTGGGCGGTCTTGATACAACATTTTGAGCAGAAATACAATGGTTCATTGGATCAGTCTAAAACTTTGCCCATGCGCTACTGCCATCTAGTGGCCACAATCTAAATTGCGCTTGGCCTGGAATAATACATTATGGCCTTTCTCTTGCATTTCAAAGATGATGGTACTTTGTATTATCTTTTACCAGATCTAATGTGTTATATTCTCTCCTACATTCAGTTCACATTTCCACAACCTTCAAAGTGTTTCCTTTTAAATGGTATCAAGAATATGAATTTCCTTGCTTCAGGTCCTGAACTACAGGCACTTAGATTTGGGTATGTCATTTTAAGCAAACATTTTTAAAAGGGGCGGATCCTTTTGAAGTGGTGATAAGCCCGGTCATTCTGGACGGAGGCTAAATACTATTTAGTCTAAATTACACTATAGTGCCTGGAAATGCAATGAAATTGTTAAAGTAGTCAAATATTTAGCAGGAAATATCTTTGCCAGCATTTTCATGTTGTCAAATTTACTTTAGACAGATGTCAATGTTGTCATTAGCTAGCAAAGTTCTTAAAGAGTAGCTGGCAATGCTGACGTTAGCAAGCTAAAATCCGGTGGCCTCCCCTCAATCTTAGCTAGATAGCTAACGTTATATTGCATCTAATGTTAATCTGGCGACATCAACATTATGACGAAAGGTTTTCCTACTAATTATTTGCCTCCTTTTGAATGTCATAGTATTTACAAGCCACTGTAATGCACTTTTGATGAAATCTTCATCAGTGCTCATTGACGATGCATTGAGTAGAATGCTCAGTCCAAAACAAACGTTCAAAACAATATTGTGACGAAATCAACAACCCATGAATAGCCTGGTCCCAGATCTGTTTGTATTAACTTGTGAACTCCTATCTCCATCATTGAATAAATGATTAGGAGTTGGTAAGACAGCACCAACAGATCTGAGACCAGGCTACAGTACGTCTTTACCAGACAGTGGTTTGTTCCCTGATGGACATGTCACTGAGTGCTCTTGAGTCTTCTCTTAAAATCCCTCATTGAGTGCTGACATAAAGGAGCAGCTGGTGGATTGGGTACCTTGGTGCCATACATTACATGGCCAACAGTATGTGGATTAGGCTATTTCAGCCACATCTGTCGCTGACAGGTGTATAAACTCGAGCACACAACCATGCAATCTCCATAGACAAACATTGGCCCATACTGAAGAGCTCAGTGACTTTCTGCCCTGCTAGAGCAGCCCCGGTAAACTGTAAGCACTGTTCTTGTGAAGTGAAAATGTGTAGGAGCAACAATGGCTGTTTCAGTATAACAATGCCCCCGTGCACAGAGCGAGGCCCATACAGAAATGGTTTGTCGATGATTTTGGAATGAGATGTTCAACGAGCAGGGGTCCACATACCTTTAGCCATGTAATGTTTGACAGTATTGGTTTCATTCAAAGCCTAAATGTTATCTTCCTCTGTGTATGGGTCATGTTACAACACATTTTGATGCTATTATCGCCATGTAGATGCAATATGATCGACCTATATTAAATATTATTGTAATAGATTTGAGACAGCGCGATTGAGAGACAGAGAGAGGCTCAGTCTGAGCAAACATTGTTTTATCTCTAGAGGGACACCAGCTTTCAACACTAGCATTGTGGGTGGGTTCTTGAAATCCCCTGTAGCCCTAAAGAAAACACAGGCAGACCCAAGGGAAGTAGCAGATTAAATTCCCCCTGTGAAACCACTCTGACGCTTTCTATTCTTACACCACTGTGATATGAAACGATATTATCGTCTCCGAAAATGGGTCCTACACCAATTGACGGGAAGCTAGCATGACCCATAAACACAGCTATTAAACTCCCACCTCAAACCACCAACATGCTGACTTAGCGACAAGGCACTGATTCATCTACACCAGGCTATACTATAGCATACTGTATGTAGAACCTGTGATACTTTCTCCTCCATTTGACTGGATATCAACAGATTCGTTTTCAGAAGATTTCATCTAACACAACTATACTATAACAATTTATGTAAACTTTACTATAACAATTTAAATCATCTATACTATTACAATTTACGTAATCTCTACTATAACAATTCAAGTCCTCTATACTGTAACAGTTGAAGTCCTCTATACTATAACAGTTGAAGTCCTCTATACTATAACAGTTGAAGTCCTCTATACTATAACAGTTGAAGTCCTCTATACTATAACAGTTGAAGTCCTCTATACTGTAACAGTTGAAGTCCTCTATACTATAACAGTTGAAGTCCTCTATACTATAACAGTTGAAGTCCTCTATACTATAACAGTGGAAGTCCTCTATACTATAACAGTTGAAGTCCTCTATACTGTAACAGTTGAAGTCCTCTATACTATAACAGTTGAAGTCCTCTATACTGTAACAGTTGAAGTCCTCTATACTGTAACAGTTGAAGTCCTCTATACTATAACATTTGAAGTCCTCTATACTATAACAGTTGAAGTCCTCTATACTATAACAGTTGAAGTCCTCTATACTATAACAGTTGAAGTCCTCTATACTATAACAGTTAAAGTCCTCTATACTATAACAGTTGAAGTCCTCTATACTGTAACATTTGAAGTCCTCTATACTATAACAGTTGAAGTCCTCTATACTATAACATTTGAAGTCCTCTATACTATAACAGTTGAAGTCCTCTATACTATAACAGTTGAAGTCCTCTATACTGTAACAGTTGAAGTCCTCTATACTATAACAGTTGAAGTCCTCTATACTGTAACAGTTGAAGTCCTCTATACTATAACAGTTGAAGTCCTCTATACTGTAACAGTGGAAGTCCTTTAAGGTTTGTGTTGTTGTTTACAGTACTGTAGCGTGAAAGTGTGACAGTTTATTAATGTTAATTTCATTTTGCAGAATGAAGCAGCCGTGTATATGATGGAAAATACAACAACAAACAACAGGCAGCGGGAGTCTGGAGGAGAGAAGAAGATTGGCAGAAGCTATTAAGAAGACATTCCGTGACAGCAGCAGATCCCGGCACAGCTACATCACAGAATGAGGATGAAATACACAATCTCCCTTGTCTTCATTGTGGCACTGGTCATCATTGAGAAGGAAAACAACATTATCTCACGGTAAACCTAAGCCCATCTCTATGATAAACAGTGTGTGTGTGCGTGTGCGTGCGCGCGCATGTGTGTGTGTGTGTATGCATTAGGCCTGTCTGTTGTACTGATCTCCCTCAGATTGGAACAGGCTCACCTTTATTCAGAGTGGTGTGTTTGTGACATTCGTTTCAGCTACTCACAAAGCGGTATCAAGTGTCATGCTGTGTTTTCCAAGTAGTCTGATTGGATGAAGTAGTCATGTTGTCAAGATTTCAATTGCGTAGATTGTTTACTTACTTGAATTGTTGACTTACTTATTCACTGTCTGTGGATAAGATGGTCTTGTAAAACTATAAAACTTGTTGTTTAACACTGCCAACCCTGTCTTCTAGGGTTTCAGACAAGCTCACCCCAAAGCAGACGCCCCAGACCCCCCTCCAGCCCAGTAACTCTGCCCCAGCCTCAGCCCTGGGTCTCCTGAAGTTGAATGGCTCCTCCTTCACTACCCTGAGCAAACTGGACCCTGTCTTCACCATCATGAAGAGACGCCTGGAGAACTACACCGAGCAGAGGTCTGTGTGTTTAGCATGATATACTATTTATCATACAATAAGACAAACAGTCTGGCCTTAATAGCTACATGTACTCCTACATCTACATCCTGTACAGCCAGGAGAGGACTGGCCATCCCTCAGAGCCTGGTTCCTCTCTAGGTTTCTTCCTAGGTTCCTGCCTTCCACGGAGTTTTTCCTACACACTGTGCTTCTGCCTCTGCATTGCTTCTTCTTTGGGGTTTTAGGCTGGGTATCTGTAAAGCACTTAGTGACAACTGCTGATACAAAAAGGCGTTTATAAAATATATGTGATTGATTAATTGATACTACAGTACCTATAATTCTGTGTGTAACTTATCATGTTTGATCTCAGTAAAGACATTCCTGAAGCTAGCATAATGGTGTCCCCAATCCTGATCAGTATTTGTGTGTGTGATGTCCAAGTGGTTTGGAATATCGTTTAAAAAGACATATCCGATCTGATTGACATTGGACAATAAAGTTTTGTATTTTGTACTGTATTGTAGGTCAGAGGTCATAGGGTCAGCAGGAAACAGAAAGCACATCCTCCTATTGGCCACTACACGGACAGGCTCCTCCTTCGTGGGCGAGTTCTTCAACCAGCAGGGAGACAACATGTTCTACCTGTTCGAGCCGCTGTGGCACGTCGAGAGGTCGCTGACGTTAGAGAGTGGCGGGACCAACGCCACAGCCGCCGCCCGGGCCTACCGGGAAGTCCTCCAGGGGCTCTTCCTGTGTGACTTCACCCCTCTGGAGAGCTTTATTGACCCACTTCCTGTAGACCACGTTACCTCAGCCCTGTTCAGGAGAGAATCTAGCAGCTCTCTCTGTGAGGAGTCCGTCTGTAGCCCGTTCGTTAAGAAAGTCTTTGAACGCTACCATTGCCGGACCAGGAAGTGTGGTCCCCTCAACCTGACCATGGCGTCCGAGTCATGCCAGCAGAAGGAGCACAGGGCCATTAAATCCGTCCGGGTGCGTCAGCTGGAGACCCTGAGACCCCTCGCTGAGGACCCTCGTCTGGATATCAAGTTCATCCAGCTGGTGAGGGACCCCAGGGCGGTTCTGGCCTCCCGCATGGTGGCCTTCTCCGCCAAGTACAACAACTGGAAGAAGTGGGCCGTGGACGGAGACGTGCCCATCGACGACGACGAGGTGAGGAAGCTGAAAGGGAACTGCGACAATATCAGGATGTCTGCGGAGGTTGGCCTGAGGCAGCCGTCGTGGCTGAGGCGGAGGTACATGCTAGTACGGTACGAGGATATCGCTAGATTCCCTATGAGGAAGGCAGCGGAGATGTACAAGTTTACCGGGATCCCGTTCACTCCTCAGGTGAAAGACTGGGTGTTAAAAAACACCCAGGCTTCCAATGAGGCTAGTGGAGTGTATTCAACACAGAAGAACTCCTCCGAGCAAGTAGAGAAATGGAGGTTCAGCATACCGTACAAACTAGCCCAGGTGGTGCAGAGGGTTTGTGGACCCACGATGAAACTGTTTGGCTACAGGTTTGTGAACAGTGAGGCCATGCTGACGGACAAGTCTATCAGTTTGATCGAAGAAAAGATTTTCATACAAAACTTTTCATAGACATTTTACAGTAACTCTGAACTCTGCTCATCAGACAAAGTGGACAAACAGATACGATTATGAAGTGATAGTTGTGAGGATATTTATTGGGGACTGTACTAGTATACCACAGAGTAATGTATAAGACCCTTTATAGATATATATTAAATGATAACATGTTACACTCCAGGGTGTAGAAGGAAATACACATTTTTGTGTGTAATAACAATAAATGAATACAAAAACGAGTACTACCTTTTAACTTTTTACAGGGACATTTAACAAAAGAAAACCCTTGTTATATGAGTACTACATGGTAGAAAACAATTGTTATATGAGTACTACATGGTAGAAAAGTTGTTTGTTATGCACCTTTGCCACCTTCTCTCCCCAACTAATTCAAGCTTTTTAAATCTGGTTGTAGGGTGGCCAAGCTTGAGTCCTTGAACAGTTTCCCTGTTGAAGTGTATTTTTGTTCTGTCAAGCAAGCCACGGGTTAATAACAGTAGCTGATTTTGAACTGAGCTGTAGACAAGGGAGTTAAATGAATGGCTTGCTCTGTGTGTGTGGATAGCAAGATACTAGCAGGACATTCCAATGTTTTGGTCTTGTATTTTCTATAGCGTTTACCTATAAAGAAGGGATGTTCTTTCATGTTAATTTAATATATTATTTTATTTGTATTGAGATTGAGAGATTATGGCTATGGCTTTTGCACATGCTACATAGATGGATAGTTTTATCCTCGCTAACTGATGGGACCCCTTACTTCCAGACCAGGGTTCAAATAGTAGTAGAAATCTTTCATACGGTTTTAGCATTTGCCAGGAGTGCCATATGGGCGGGGTTTGCTGTTTTGAGATTATTCTATTGGTTAAAAACACCAGCTAAAGTATTTGAAATGATTTTGAATACTATTTGAACCCAGGTATGCTTCATGAACACATCGGCTAGGTGAGTGAGTATCTGTACATGCATGTTACAGTTTTAGTTTTAATTGGCTGTTAGTGCTTCACGTCGTGGAAGTCGACGGTGAGCGTAGCGACTCATTCTGTAAAAACAGATGTCTTCAGTGGTCCTGTATGTACAGACATTGTGTGTCCCAAAAGGCACTCTGTTCCCCATAATGCACCATAGGGAATAGACACATACATTCCTCCTGCAGCTGGTTTGCAGAATTGTGTGAGTTTTATCAGCAGCTTTCTGTCCTTTGACACAAGTCTCCTGGCTGGTGATGATGGACGAGAAGAGGACCAGGAGACTAAAAGACTGGGTGTACGTTCCAAATGGCATCCTATTCCGTATATAGTGCACTATTTTTGACCACTACCCCATAGGGCTCTGGTCAAAGGTAGTGCACTATGTAGGGAATAGGTTGCCCTTTGGGAGGCGTTATGGTTTTGTCTATATGAATGCCTATGCCTTTTCTCATTCTGGTGTTAAGTTAAATCCTTTGCTTTTCATTTCAGTGGAATTCACTATTGTTGTGTGTGGTTGTTTGGCCTTTTACTGTACAAGTAAATTGAATACTGACAAGTCTACTTTTGTTGTTTCCTTGTTTTGCTGTCAGATGTATTTTAAACTGTAAGGTGACATTTCTTCAAATATATCTTCTATGTGTTGATTTGCTTATTCATATGGAGAAATCTCAAACGGATTTGAAGCAAACTAGCCACGAACACTGGAGACATTCATTAATCCCAGAGCTGGGCTCTCCAACCCTGTCCCTGGCCAGAGCTGGGCTCTCCAACCCTGTCCCTGGCCAGAGCTGGGCTCTCCAACCCTGTTCCTGGCCAGAGCTGGGCTCTACAACCCTGTTCCTGGCCAGAGCTGGGCTCTCCAACCCTGTCCCTGGCCAGAGCTGGGCTCTCCAACCCTGTCCCTGGCCAGAGCTGGGCTCTCCAACCCTGTCCCTGGCCAGAGCTGGGCTCTCCAACCCTGTTCCTGGCCAGAGCTGGGCTATCCAACCCTGTTCCTTGCCAGAGCTGGGCTCTCCAACCCTGTTCCTGGCCAGAGCAGGGCTCTCCAACCCTGTTTCTGGCCAGAGCTGGGCTCTCCAACCCTGTCCCTGGCCAGAGCGGGGCTCTCCAACCCTGTTCCTTGCCAAAGCTGGGCTCTCCAACCCTGTTCCTGGCCAGAGCTGGGCTCTCCAACCCTGTTTCTGGCCAGAGCTGGACTCTCCAACCCTGTCCCTGGCCATAGCTGGGCTCTCCAGCCCTGTTCCTTGCCAGAGCTGGGCTCTCCAACCCTGTCCCTGGCCAGAGCTGGGCTATTCAACCCTGTTCCTGGCCAGAGCAGGGCTCTCCAACCCTGTTTCTGGCCAGAGCTGGGCTCTCCAACCCTGTTTCTGGCCAGAGCAGGGCTCTCCAACCCTGTTCCTGGCCAGAGCTGGGCTCTCCAACCCTGTTTCTGGCCAGAGCTGGACTCTCCAACCCTGTCCCTGGCCATAGCTGGGCTCTCCAGCCCTGTTCCTTGCCAGAGCTGGGCTCTCCAACCCTGTCCCTGGCCAGAGCTGGGCTATTCAACCCTGTTCCTGGCCAGAGCAGGGCTCTCCAACCCTGTTTCTGGCCAGAGCTGGGCTCTCCAACCCTGTTTCTGGCCAGAGCAAGGCTCTCCAACCCTGTTCCTGGCCAGAGCAGGGCTCTCCAACCCTGTTTCTGGCCAGAGCTGGGCTCTCCAACCCTGTTCCTGGCCAGAGCTGAGCTCTCCAACCCTGTTTCTTGCCAGAGCTGGGCTCTCAAACCCTGTCCCTGGCCAGAGCTGGGCTCTCCAACCCTGTTTCTGGCCAGAGCTGGGCTATCCAACCCTGTTTCTGGCCAGAGCTGGGCTTTCTAACCCTGTCCCTGGCCAGAGCAAGGCTCTCCAACCCTGTTCCTGGCCAGTGCTGGGCTCTCCAACCCTGTTCCTGGCCAGAACTGGGCTCTCCAACCCTGTTCCTTGCCAGAGCAGGGCTCTCCAACCCTGTTCCTGGCCAGAGCTGGGCTCTCCAACCCTGTTCCTGGCCAGAGCTGGGCTATCCAACCCTGTTCCTGGAGAGCTACCGTCCTGTAGGTTTTCACTCCAACCCAAATGTAGCACACCTGATTATAATAATTAGCTGGTTAATAAGCAGAATCAGGTTAGTTGGAGCAAAAACCTACAGATCGGTAGCTCTCCAGGAACAGGGTTGGTATTTGTATTTATTATGGATCCCCATTAGCTGCTACCAAGGCAGCAGCTACTCTTCCTGGGGTCCGGCAAAATTAAGGCAGTTATACAATTTCAAAACATTACAATACATTCACAGATTTCACAACACACTGTGTGCTCTCAGGCCCCTACTCCACTACCACATATCTACAATACAAAATCCATGTGTACATGTGTGTATAGTGCGTATGTTATCGTGTGTGTGTGTATACATGTGTCTGTGCCTATGTTTGTGTTGCTTCACAGACCCTGCTGTTCCATAAAGTGTATTTTTATCTGTTTAATAAATCTGGTTAGAGGAGATATATGGTTATATCTCCTCCTCCCTACTGATTGCATAAGTTACTTTTTATTTATTGTATTTATTTATTTAACCTTTATTTAACTAGGCAAGTCAGTTAAGAACAAATTCTTATTTACAATGAGGACCTCCCAGAAGGCAAAAGGCCTCCTGTGGGGATGGGCGTTGGGATAAAAAAATATATATATAGGACAAAACATACATCATGACAAGAGAGACAACACTACATAAAGAGAGACCTAAGAAGGCGTTTGTGTAGTTCCTGACTGACCTAAGACGACAACATAGCAAGGCAGCAACACATGACAACACAGCATGGTAGGCCACAGACAACAGCACAAAGGGCAAGAAGGTAGAGACAACAATACATCTTGCAAAGCAGCCACAACTGTCAGTAAGTGTCCATGATTGAGTCTTTGAATGAAGAGATTGAGATAAAACTGTCCAGCTTGAGTGTTTGTTGCAGCTCGTTCCATTCACTAGCTGCAGTAAACTGAAAAGACGAGCGACCCATGGATGTGTGTGCTTTGGGGACCTGCTTTGTATGTGGAGGATGAGGGCTGCAGTAGATATCTCAGATAAGGGGGTGTGAGGACTAAGAGGGTTTTATAAATAAGAATCAACCAGTGGGTCTTGCGATGACCAGCGTTGACCAGTTTACAGAGGAGTATAGAGTGCAGTGATGTGTCCTATAAGGGGCATTGGTGGCAAATCTGATGGCCGAATGGTAAAGAACATCTAGCCGCTCGAGAGCACCCACCTGTGTATAAATTACGTCTCCGTAATCTAGCATGGGTAGGATGGTCATCTGAATCAGGGTTAGTTTGGCAGCTGCGGTGAAAGAGGAGTGATTACATAGAGGAAACCAAGTCTATATTTAACTTTAGCCTGCAGCTTTGATATATACTGAGAGAAGGATAGTGTACCGTCTAGCCATACTCCCAAGTACTTGTATGAGGTGACTACCTCAAGCTCTTAACCCTCAGAGGTGGTAATCACACCTGTGGGGAGAGGGGTTTTCTTCTTACCAAACCACATGCCCTTTGTTTGGAGGTGTTCAGAACAGAGTTAAGGGTAGAGAAAGCTTGTTGGACTCTAAGAAAGCTTTGTTGTAGAGCATTTAACACAAACTCTGGGGATGGGCCAGCTGAGTATAAGACTATATCATCTGCATATAAATGGATAAGAGTGCTTACTACTGCCTGAGCTATGTTGTGGTTGTAAATTGAGAAGAGTGTGGGTCCTAGGATTGAGCCTTGGGGTACTCCCTTGGTGACAGGCAGTGGCTGAGACAGCAGATGTTCTGACTTTATACACTGCACTCTTTGAGAGAGGTAGTTAGCAAACCAGGCCAAAGACACCTCAGAGACACCAATACTCCTTTGCCGGCCCACAATAATGGAATGGTCTACCGTATCAACAGCTTTGGCCAAGTCAATAACATAGCAGCACAACATTGCTTAGAATCAAGGGCAATGGTGACATCATTGCGGACCTTTAAGGTTGCAGTGACACCTCCATAAGCGGAAACCAGATTGCATACCCGAGAGAATACTATAGACATCAAGAAAGCCAGTCAGCTGATTATTGACAAGTTTTTCCAACAGTTGTGATAATGAGGGCAAAATAGAACCATTTGGTACCATTTGAAAGGAAGCACTTTAAAGTTTGTGAATTGAATGTAGGAGAATACAACACAATAGATCTGGTAGAAGAAAATACAAAAGAAAAAAAACAACCGTTTTCTTTCTTCCACCTGCTTTGAATTGCAAGAGAAAGGTCCAAGTTCTAGCTATCACTCTGGTTGTAATTCCGATGGTGTCCACAAGATGGCAGCAGTGTATGTGCAAAGTTTCAGACGGATAACTTGAAGTATGAGCGTTCTCCATGACATTTAGTGTGAAGTCACCCAGGTACATTTGGGCAAATTGTGAAGGAGACCTTGGCATTCCTATTACATTTTTCTGAAAGAATATTGTGAAATCTGTATACTTGGACTTTGATTTAGCTTTTCCAGTATTAGTAACCATATAATAAGTTCAACATTTGCAAAACAACCAGTTTTCATAACTTCATAACTCCTAATTGTTATAATTTTTGTCCAAATGGAAAAGGCATGCTGTCGCAAAAGGTTAGCACCTACATTTTGCAATAGACACAGGGTTTCCGGATGCTCCCGCAAAGCCCAGCTTATTGGCTATCTAGCTAGCTTTGTTTGACCCCAATTGGTGCTTGTTTGACAAAGATACAGTCGGTCAAATGAAGACCGGCCGCGTCATCAGCGTGCCATGAATGTGTCGCTCTCTGACCAAATATGGTGTCCTATAGGATATACTACACCCCTAATGATATAGTGAAATCTGGTTACATTCTAGGATCTCTGAGGAATACATACAAACATGATTTGACCAGTTGAAACAATGTTTAGGATTATATTTTCACAGATTCCTTTCTTTGCAAATTGAACGAGTGGAAACACAAAATCGATTGTGCATGCTATATGGACCTTTTTAGGATATGAAAAATGATTTTATCTAACAAAACAACACTTCATGTTATCTCTGGGACCCTTTGGATGATAAATCAGAGCAAGATTTCAGAATGTAAGTACACGTTTCACCTTCAGAGGTGAATTTATCAAACCTATCGCGGTGAAAAAAGTGTTTTGTTGTTAGGAGCTCTCCTCAAACAATAGCATGGCATTTTTTTGCAGTAATAGCTACTGTAAATTGGACAGTGCAGATTTATTAACAATAATTTAAGCTTTCAGCCGATATAAGACACTTATATGTACCGACATTTGCTGATTCTCTTGAATCTGCGATCTTGACACAAGGTGCAGCATGATTTATGGGACAGTTGACGGGATGCCAATCCCTAAGAAGTTTTTTAATGAAGTGGTGATTAAAGAGCTCAGCCATGTGCTTCTTGTCAGTAACAACCACATCGTCAACATTAAGGGACATGGGCAGCTGTGAGGAGGAGGGTTTATTCTCCAGGTCTTTAACTGTTGTCCAGAACTTCTTGGGGTTAGACCCACAGAGAGAGAACTGCTCCCTAAAGTAACTAACTTTGGCCTTCCGGATAGCTTGAGTGCACCTATTTCACATTTGCCTGAACGAGAGCCAGTCAGCCTGAGTATGCGTGTGCCGAGCCTTTCACCAAATGCAATTCTTGAGGTGTAGTAACTCTGCTAGATCACGGTCGAACCACTTGATGTGGAATAGAGTTCCATGTAGTCATGACTCTATGTAGTACTGTGCACCTCCCATAGTCTGTTCTGGACTTAGGGACTGTGAAGAGACCTCTGGGGGCATGTCTTGTGGGGTATGCATGGGTGTCCGAGCTGTGTGCCAGCAATTCAAACAGACAACTCGGTGCATTCAGCATGTCAATACCTCTCATAAATACAGGTAGTGATGAAGTCAATCTCTCCTCCACTTTGAGCTAGGAGAGATTGACATGCATATTATTAATGTTAGCTCTCTGTGTACATCCAAGGGCCAGCCGTGCTGCCCTGTTCTGAGCCAATTACAATTTTCCTGAGTCCCTTTTTGTGGTACCTGACCACACGACTGAACAGTAGTCTAGGTGCAACAAAACTAGGGCCTGTAGGACCTGCCTTGTTGATAGTGTTGTTAAGAAGGCAGAGCAGTGCTTTATTATGGACAGACTTCTCCCCATCTTAGCTACTGTTGAATCAATATGTTTTGACAGGTTACTCTAAGCTGTTTAGTCACCTCAACTTGCTCAATTTGTACATTATTTATTGCAATATTCAGTTGAGGTTTAGGTTTTAGTGAATGATTTTTGTCTCAAATGTAATGCTTTTAGTTTTGGAAATATTTAGGACTAACTTATTCCTGGCCACGCACTCTGAAACGATGTAGGACTGTTCATCTCCCGGTCAGAGAGCCCTGAATCAGAGCAATATGTTTAGAATGTGAATATACATTGTAGATATATGGCTCTGATTCAGCCATTCAATTCATTTTCTATTATGACTTAGCAGTAGAATCAAACAGTAGCCTACTTTTTTAATCGCTGGTCATTTCATGGAAGCTCTATAAAAGAAACCCCAACCAAGAGGTCTGTGAGAACCGGGACAGGAGACTTGACAGTTTGGGGTTTGTGGCACACTTCTGTTTAATAATAGTGATTTTCTTCAGTCAGAGAATGAATTTGATTGAGCGAATCCCATTTTTACTTCCCCTTGACCTCTGTCCACAGCATGTGCTTGTACTTAGCCCAACCCTCCAACCAACCCTCCAACCTTGCCTTCGAGGAAGCTGGAAGCATGATGGTTGTAGGAGCCAGCTGCTCAGCAAACAGCATGTTTACTATGGTGCTGGCCTAGCTATTTAAGTCTTCCCAACCTAGCAATTTTCTCCAGCTTTACATATAATATGGTCAGAGTGATTTTTGCCTCCACCTGACAACGCCTGCCTACATAAACCAATGGGAGCCTATCGTCTGCGACACATATGCAGGGGCACACACACAATTAGAGGCACACACACTCTCACAGACACGCGCACACACTCAGGCAAGGACACACACACACATGGAGTCATAAACGGCCTGATCCTGCACACACCATAACATATGTAGGCTACCACAGCAACACCCCTAAATCAACGTAACCACACATTCACAAAATCACTGGTCCTTTTGTAGATCTATCTCAAGTAGACTGGTTAATTATGCATCTCACCCTTAGCTCACACACACACACACACACACACACACACACACACACACACACACACACACACACACACACACACACACACACACACACACACACAAACCCTTTCCGTGGGATCAGAGATCTGAGTTCTCTTGGGAGAAACGTAATGAGGTGAAGCAGGGCATTCATAAACTCCTATATTGCAGCCGTGGCTTTATGTGGGGAGGCAGGGAGGGTGGAGTCCTCCTCTGGAAGGTCGGGTGGGGCAAATATAGCACAGAAACAACCACTTTCCACTGAATTAAAGCTCTCTTACTCCTTAGAACGAGTTCCAGTGAAATAAGAACACCTCAATCCAAACTCCCCCCTCCTGCCTCCCTGCCCTGTTACATTGTTATATCCCCTCCTCCCTGTTATATGGTTATATCTCCTCCTCCTCCCTGTTATATGGTTATATCTCCTCCTCCCTGTTATATGGTCATATCTCCTCCCTGTTATATGGTTATATCTCCTCCTCCTCCCTGTTATATGGTTATATCTCCTCCTCCTCCCTGTTATATGGTTATATCTCCTCCTCCTCCCTGTTATATGGTTATATCTCCTCCTCCTCCCTGTTATATGGTTATATCTCCTCCTCCTCCCTGTTATATGGTTATATCTCCTCCTCCCTGTTATATGGTTATATCTCCTCCTCCTCCCTGTTATATGGTTATATCTCCTCCTCCCTGTTATATGGTTATATCTCCTCCTCCCTGTTATATGGTTATATCTCCTCCTCCCTGTTATATGGTTATATCTCCTCCTCCCTGTTATATGGTTATATCTCCTCCTCCTGTTATATGGTTATATCTCCTCCTCCCTGTTATATGGTTATATCTCCTCCTCCCTGTTATATGGTTATATTCCTCCTCCTCCCTGTTATATGGTTATATCTCCTCCTCCCTGTTATATGGTTATATCTCCTCCTCCCTGTTATATGGTTATATCTCCTCCTCCCCTGTTATATGGTTATATCTCCTCCTCCCTGTTATATGGTTAGTATCTCCTCCTCCCTGTTATGGTTATTCCTCCTCCTCCCTGTTATATGGTTATATCTCCTCCTCCCTGTTATATGGTTATATCTCCTCCTCCTCCCTGTTATATGGTTATATCTCCTCCTCTCCTGTTATATGGTTAATATCTCCTCCTCCTCCCTGTTATATGGTATATCTCCTCCTCCCTGTTATATGGTTATATCTCCTCCTCCTCCTGTTATATGGTTATATCTCCTCCTCCTCCCTGTTATATGGTTATATCCTCCTCCTCCCCTGTTATATGGTTATATCTCCTCCTCCCTGTTATATGGTTATATCTCCTCCTCCTCCCTGTTATATGGTTATATCTCCTCCTCCTCCCTGTTATATGGTTATATCTCCTCCCTGTTATATGGTTATATCTCCTCCTCCCTGTTATATGGTTATATCTCCTCCTCCCTGTTATATGGTTATATCTCCTCCTCCCCTGTTATATGGTTATATCTCCTCCCTGTTATATGGTTATATCTCCTCCTCCCTGTTATATGGTTATATCTCCTCCTCCCTGTTATATGGTTATATCTCCTCCTCCTCCCTGTTATATGGTTATATCTCCTCCTCCTCCCTGTTATATGGTTATATCTCCTCCTCCCCTGTTATTCTCCTCCTCTCCCTGTTATATGGTTATATCTCCTCCTCCTCCCTGTTATATGGTTATATCTCCTCCTCCTCCCTGTTATATGGTTATATCTCCTCCCCTCCCTGTTATATGGTTATATCTCCTCTCCCTGTTATATGGTTATATCTCCTCCCCCTGTTATATGGTTATATCTCCTCCTCCCTGTTCTATGGTTATATCTCCTCCTCCTCCCTGTTATATGGTTATATCTCCTCCCTGTTATATGGTTATATCTCCTCCTCCCTGTTATATGGTTATATCTCCTCCTCCTCCCTGTTATATGGTTATATCTCCTCCTCCTCCCTGTTATATGGTTATATCTCCTCCTCCTCCCCTGTTATATGGTTATATCTCCTCCTCCTCCCTGTTATATGGTTATATCTCCTCCTCCTCCCTGTTATATGGTTATATCTCCTCCTCCCTGTTATATGGTTATATCTCCCCCTCCTCCCTGTTATATGGTTATATCTCCTCCTCCCTGTTATATGGTTATATCTCCTCCTCCCTGTTATATGGTTATATCTCCTCCTCCCTGTTATATGGTCATATCTCCTCCCTGTTATATGGTTATATCTCCTCCTCCTCCCTGTTATATGGTTATATCTCCTCCTCCTCCCTGTTATATGGTTATATCTCCTCCCTGTTATATGGTTATATCTCCTCCTCCCTGTTATATGGTTATATCTCCTCAAAGTAACTAGAGGATGAAAAGGAGGAGGAGCAGGGAGAGGTGGAGGGGAGGAGGAGGATCAGTGGGTGGATTAGATCAAAGTCATAGCATCCTCTGGCATCTGTGTCACAGCGATACAAAATGGAGGGGAAATCTAGACGTGGCTAGACTCACGTCAGACAAATACTTGCGGCACATAATTCAAGGACAGGGGCCTGTTCTTTTTTTTATAGATAATTGCTGTTTGAAGAATAGTAGGCTAATTGAAGGTTGATAAAAATGACAAAGTCATGTTTGAATAGACAGAATCAGACTATGGCGCTTTGAGCTTAGAAATCTGTAGGCTAGTGCCTATTATGGACACTTTACATGGGATGTCATTGTTGGCTGGCATTTTGGAGCTTTAAATAAAGTGCTCGGCAATGAAACCTGTTTTTCATTATCGCTTTACCACTCAGAGTCTGGATCGAGTATCTTGTGAGCTACTGTCTTAATGTTAACATGTTATTAAAGCCAGACAGGCCAATTTTATGTCAAGCCTGGAAATGAAATGGTATTTGTTTACAGCAACTGTGTTAAATCTTCAAAGGAATCAAACTTTGAATATTGTTATAAAGTATTGTAAGTTAGAAGCTCAGTCTGAGCCAAAATGGGCCATCTTTGATTATTGTTATAAAGTACTGTAAATTAGAAGCCCTGCCTGAGCCAAAATGGCCCATCTTTGATTATTGTTATAAAGTACTGTAAATTAGAAGCCCTGCCTGAGCCAAAATGGCCCATCTTTGATTATTGTTATAAAGTACTGTAAATTAAAAGCCCTGCCTGAGCCAGAATGGCCCATCTTTGATTATTGTTATACTGCTTTAAAAGAACACCATGACAATAGTAACTCATTACAGTAATATCTCGTTAGACTGCTCTTAAATCAATATCTAGAAATGCACTTATTACTGTTAAACTGGTTCACACTTTCCTTTGCAGTCACTCTAAATGTTTCTTTAAAAACAGAATCAACCTCTTTCAGTTGCAGAGTTGCAGCCCTGGTTTGTGGCATTAACAGCAAAAGAAAGGGTTGGTGTGGTTACAATCACTAGAGAGAGAGAGAGAGAGAGAGAGAGAGAGAGAGAGAGCGAGAGAGAGAGAGAGAGGGAGAGAGATACAGAGAGAGAGGGAGAGAGAGAGAGGGAGCGAGAGAGAGAGAGAGAGGGAGAGAGATACAGAGAGAGGGAGAGAGAGAGAGGGAGCGAGAGAGAGAGATAGAGAGAGAGAGAGAGCGAGCGAGAGAGAGAGAGTGAGGGAGAGAGATACAGAGAGAGAGGGAGAGAGAGAGAGGGAGCGAGAGAGAGAGAGAGAGAGAGGGAGAGAGAGAGAATAGGAGAGAGACGGAGAGAAACCGAGAGCGAGAGCACAGTGCTTAGGTGAACATTTGAAAATCAGATATAGGTTTACAACAGGAAGCTAACATAGGCCACCTCTCAGTGTCTCTGTCGTGCTTGCAGAAAGGACTGTAGAACTATATCAAACCCTTTAACTGCTGACGCCGTAAAGCACACATAATAACTACTATAGGTATGCTTACTGTATATTTAACAATAAGTGGTTGCTGAAACTTATTTTTGATCTCTCTTTCAGTGCTAACTCTTTTATTATATATATAAACCCAACCACTTTGTTAACTTAACGCATATTTAAAATAAGTGTGAATCTTATTTTCTGTCTTTGTTGGACCACATATAAACTCAGCAAAAAAAGAAACGCCCCTTTTTCAGAACCCTGTCTTTCAAAGATAATTCACAAAAATCCAAATAACTTCACAGATCTTCATTGTAAAGAGTTTAACACTGTTTCCCATGCTTGTTCAATGAACCATACAATTTTTTTATGCACATGCACCTGTGGAACTGTCGTTAAGACACTAACAGCTTACATAGGGTAGGCAATTAAGGTCACAGTTATGAAAACTTAGGACACTAAAGAGGCCTTTCTACTGACTCTGAAAAACACCAAAAGAAAGATGCCCAGGGTCCCTGCTCATCTGCGTGAACGTCGCCTATGGGCACAAACCCACTGTCGCTGGACCAGACAGGACTGGCAAAAAATGCTCTTCACTGACGAGTCACGGTTTTGTCTCACCATGGGTGATGGTCAGATTCGCGTTTATTGTCGAAGGAATGAGAATTACACCGAGGCCTGTACTCTGGAGTGGGATCGATTTGGAGGTGGAGGGTCCGTCATGGTCTGGGGCGGTGTGTCACAGCATCATCGGACTGAGCTTGTTGTCATTGCAGACAATCTCAACGCTGTGCATTACAGGGAAGACATCCTCCTCCCTCATGTGGTACCCTTCCTGCAGGCTCATCCTGACATGACCCTCCAGCACGACAATGGCACCAGCCATACTGCTCGTTCTGTGCGTGATTTCCTGCAAGACAGGAATGTCAGTGTTCTGAAGAGCCCGGATCGCAATCCCATTGAGCACGTCTGGGACCTGTTGGATCGGAGGGTGAGGGCTAGGGCCGTTCCCTCCAGAAATGTCCGGGAACTTGCAGGTGCCTTGGTGGAAGAGTGGGGTAACATCTCACAGCAAGAACTGGCAAATCTGGTGCAGTCCATGAGGAGGAGATGCACTGCAATATTTAACAGGCCTATTGTAGATTATAGAGGATGTTTTATCAGGCCTGTTGTAGATTGTAGAGGATGTTTTAACAGGCCTGTTGTAGATTATAGAGGATGTTTTAACAGGCCTATTGTAGATTGTAGAGGATGTTTTAACAGGCCTATTGTAGATTGTAGAGGATGCTTTAATGGAGCTAGTCGTTATTATCTTAATGAGCTAGTCGTTTTTATCTTATTGGAGCTAGTCATTATTATCTTATTGGAGCTAGTTGTTATTATCTTAATGGAGCTAGTCGTTATTATCTTCATGGAGCTAGTCGTTATTATCTTAATGGAGCTAGTTGTTATTATCTTATTGGAGCTAGTCGTTATTATCTTAATGGAACTAGTCGTTATTATCTTAATGGAGCTAGTTGTTATTATCTTATTGGAGCTAGTCGTTATTATCATAATGGAGCTAGTCGTTATTATCTTAATGGAGCTAGTCATTATTATCTTAATGGAGCTAGTCGTTATTATCTTAATGGAGCTAGTCGTTATTATCTTATTGGAGCTAGTCGTTATTATCTTAATGGAGCTAGTCGTTATTATCTTAATGGAGCTAGTTGTTATTATCTTAATGGAGCTAGTTGTTATTATCTTAATGGAGCTAGTCATTATTATCTTATTGGAGCTAGTCGTTATTATCTTATTGGAACTAGTCATTATTATCTTAATGGAGCTAGTCGTTTTTATCTTAATGGAGCTAGTTGTTATTATCTTCATGGAGCTAGTCGTTTTTATCTTAATGGAGCTAGTTGTTATTATCTTAATGGAGCTAGTCGTTATTATCTTAATGGAGCTAGTCGTTATTATCTTAATGGAACTAGTCGTTATTATCTTAATGGAGCTAGTCGTTATTATCTTATTGGAGCTAGTTGTTATTATCATAATGGAGCTAGTCATTATTATCTTATTGGAGCTAGTCGTTATTATCTTAATGGAGCTAGTCGTTATTATCTTAATGGAGCTAGTCGTTATTATCTTAATGGAGCTAGTCGTTATTATCTTAATGGAACTAGTCGTTATTATCTTAATGGAGCTAGTCGTTATTATCTTATTGGAGCTAGTTGTTATTATCATAATGGAGCTAGTCATTATTATCTTATTGGAGCTAGTCGTTATTATCTTAATGGAGCTAGTCGTTATTATCTTAATGGAGCTAGTTGTTATTATCTTATTGGAGCTAGTCGTTATTATCTTAATGAGCTAGTCGTTATTATCTTATTGGAGCTAGTCGTTATTATCTTAATGGAGCTAGTCGTTATTATCTTAATGGAACTAGTCGTTATTATCTTAATGGAGCTAGTCGTTATTATCATATTGGAGCTAGTCGTTATTATCTTATTGGAGCTAGTCGTTTTTATCTTAATGGAACTAGTCGTTATTATCTTAATGGAGCTAGTTGTTATTATCTTAATGGAACTAGTCGTTATTATCTTATTGGAGCTAGTCGTTATTATCTTAATGGAGCTAGACGTTATTATCTTAATGGAGCTAGTCGTTATTATCTTAATGGAGCTAGTCGTTATTATCTTATTGGAGCTAGTCGTTATTATCTTAATGGAGCTAGTCGTTATTATCTTAATGGAACTAGTCGTTATTATCTTAATGGAGCTAGTCGTTATTATCATATTGGAGCTAGTCGTTATTATCTTATTGGAGCTAGTCGTTATTATCTTAATGGAACTAGTCGTTATTATCTTAATGGAGCTAGTTGTTATTATCTTAATGGAACTAGTCGTTATTATCTTATTGGAGCTAGTCGTTAATATCTTAATGGAGCTAGACGTTATTATCTTAATGGAGCTAGTCGTTATTATCTTAATGGAGCTAGTCGTTATTATCTTATTGGAGCTAGTCGTTATTATCTTAATGGAGCTAGTTGTTATTATCTTCATGGAGCTAGTCGTCATTATCTTATTGGAGCTAGTCGTCATTATCTTATTGGAGCTAGTCGTTATTATCTTATTGGAGCTAGTCGTTATTATCTTATTGGAGCTAGTCGTTATCTTAATGGAACTAGTCGTTATTATCTTAATGAGCTAGTTGTTATTATCTTAATGGAACTAGTCGTTATTATCTTATTGGAGCTAGTCGTTATTATCTTATTGGAGCTAGTCGTTATTATCTTATTGGAGCTAGTCGTTATTATCTTATTGGAGCAAGTCGTTATTATCTTATTGGAGCTAGTCGTTATTATCTTAATGGAGCTAGTCGTTATTATCTTATTGGAGCTAGTCGTTATTATCTTCATGGAGCTAGTTGTTATTATCTTCATGGAGCTAGTCATCATTATCTTATTGGAGCTAGTCGTCATTATCTTATTGGAGCTAGTCGTTATTATCTTATTGGAGCTAGTCATTATTATCTTATTGGAGCTAGTCGTTATTATCTTATTGGAGCTAGTTGTTATTATCTTAATGGAGCTAGTCGTTATTATCTTATTGGAGCTAGTCGTTATTATCTTAATGGAGCTAGACGTTATTATCTTAATGGAGCTAGTCGTTATTATCTTAATGGAGCTAGTCGTTATTATCTTATTGGAGCTAGTCGTTATTATCTTAATGGAGCTAGTCGTTATTATCTTAATGGAACTAGTCGTTATTATCTTAATGGAGCTAGTCGTTATTATCATATTGGAGCTAGTCGTTATTATCTTATTGGAGCTAGTCGTTATTATCTTAATGGAACTAGTCGTTATTATCTTAATGGAGCTAGTTGTTATTATCTTAATGGAACTAGTCGTTATTATCTTATTGGAGCTAGTCGTTAATATCTTAATGGAGCTAGACGTTATTATCTTAATGGAGCTAGTCGTTATTATCTTAATGGAGCTAGTCGTTATTATCTTATTGGAGCTAGTCGTTATTATCTTAATGGAGCTAGTTGTTATTATCTTCATGGAGCTAGTCGTCATTATCTTATTGGAGCTAGTCGTCATTATCTTATTGGAGCTAGTCGTTATTATCTTATTGGAGCTAGTCGTTATTATCTTATTGGAGCTAGTCGTTATCTTAATGGAACTAGTCGTTATTATCTTAATGAGCTAGTTGTTATTATCTTAATGGAACTAGTCGTTATTATCTTATTGGAGCTAGTCGTTATTATCTTATTGGAGCTAGTCGTTATTATCTTATTGGAGCTAGTCGTTATTATCTTATTGGAGCAAGTCGTTATTATCTTATTGGAGCTAGTCGTTATTATCTTAATGGAGCTAGTCGTTATTATCTTATTGGAGCTAGTCGTTATTATCTTCATGGAGCTAGTTGTTATTATCTTCATGGAGCTAGTCATCATTATCTTATTGGAGCTAGTCGTCATTATCTTATTGGAGCTAGTCGTTATTATCTTATTGGAGCTAGTCATTATTATCTTATTGGAGCTAGTCGTTATTATCTTATTGGAGCTAGTTGTTATTATCTTAATGGAGCTAGTCGTTATTATCTTAATGGAGCTAGTCGTTATTATCTTAATGAGCTAGTTGTTATTATCTTAATGGAACTAGTCGTTATTATCTTATTGGAGCTAGTCGTTATTATCTTATTGGAGCTAGTCGTTATTATCTTATTGGAGCTAGTCGTTATTATCTTAATGAGCTAGCCTGTTTGGGATAGGGGGCAGTATTGAAAATTTTGGAAAAAATATGTGCCCATTTTTAACTGCCTCCTACACCAACTCAGAAGCTAGAATATGCATATTATTGTTCAGGTTTGGATAGAAAACACCCTAAAGTTTCTAAAACTGTTTGAATGGTGTCTGTGAGTATAACAGAACTCCTATGGCAGGCAAAAATCTGAGAAGGTTTCATGCAGGAAGTGCCCTGTCTGACAAGGAGTCGTTCTTCTTGCCTCTGTTTATTGAAGAGTAAGGATCTTAGCTGTAACGTGACAATTCCTAGGGCTCCAATAGGCTCTCAGAACCCGGGAAAAACCTGAACGATGACGAGGCAGCCTCAGGCTGAAACAGATTATCGCCTTTTCCAAGTGTCCCATTAGGTGACAATGGAATGAGGCGCGTGCGCGATTCGCCCCTGTGGAGTATTTTCATTCGGCTGTTTAGCTTATTGCAGATTCCCGGTCGGAATATTATCGCTTTTCTACGAGATAAATGGCATAAAAATTGATTTTAAACAGCGGTTGACATGCTTCGAAGTACGGTAATGGAATATTTAGAATTTTTTTGTCACGTTCTGCGCCATGCTCATGACTGTGATTTACAATTCTGATAGTGTCTAGAACGCATGAACAAAACGTCGCTGATGGAACATAACGATGGATTATTTGGGACCAAACCTACATTTGTTATTGAAGTAGAAGTCCTGGGAGTGCATTCTGACGAAGAACAAGAAAGGTAAGACCATTTTTCTTATAGGAAATATGATTTTGGTGAAGGCTAATCTTGCCGGGTGTCTAAATAGCTAGCCCTGTGATGCCGGGCTATGTACTTAGAATATTGCAAAATGTGCTTCATCCGAAAAGCTATTTTAAAATCGGACATATCGAGTGCATAGAGGAGTAATGTGTCTATAATTCTTAAAATAATTGTTATGCTTTTTGTGAACGTTTATCGTGAGTAATTTAGCAAACTGTTAGTAAATTCCCCGGAAGTTTGCGGGGGGTATGCTTTTTCTGAACGTCACATGCTAATGTAAAAAGCTGTTTTTTGATATAAATATGAACTTGATTGAACAGACATGCATGTATTGTATAACATAATGTCCTAGGTGTGTCATCTGATGAAGATCATAAAAGGTTAGTGCTGCATTTAGCTGTGGTTTGGGTTTTTGTGACATTATATGCTAGCTTTAAAAATGGGTGTCTGATTATTTCTGGCTGGGCACTCTCCTGACATAATCTAATGTTTTGCTTTCGTTGTAAAGCCTTTTTGAAATCGGACAGTGTGGTTAGATTAACGAGAGTCTTGTCTTTAAATAGCTGTAAAATAGTCATATGTTTGAGAAATTGAAGTAATAGTATTTCAAACGATTAAAAAATCGCGCCACTGGATTGAAGTGGCTGTTACGTAGGTGGGACGAATTCTTCCCACCTGCGCCAGAGAGGCTAGTCGTTATTATCTTATTGGAGCTAGTCGTTATTATCTTAATGGAGCTAGTCGTTATTATCTTAATGAGCTAGTCGTTATTATCTTAATGAGCTAGTCGTTATTATCTTAATGAGCTAGTCGTTATTATCTTAATGGAGCTAGTCGTTATTATCATAATGAGCTAGTCGTTATTGTCTTAATGGAGCTAGTCGTTATTATCTTAATGAGCTAGTCGTTATTATCTTAATGAACTAGTCGTTATTATCTTAATGGAGCTAGTCGTTATTATCTTATTGGAGCTAGTCGTTATTATCTTAATGGAGCTAGTTGTTATTATCTTAATGGAGCTAGTCGTTATTATCTTAATGGAGCTGTCGATAGCCGGAAACATGTAATGATAGTCATGCACATACTGATGCTGGATTTCTGGGTCTCATACCAATAAAATGTCCATGACATTCACTTATTTTATCTCGGCACCCAAAACCAAATGTCGTGTGTTGCTGAAAGTTATTTGCATGTGTGGCTTTCATACCACTTTTCTGCCCTGTATTTACAGAGTGATTGGTGCCCACACACTTCTAAAATAGATGAATTGAACTCTACTCATTCTTTCCAAGACTTTCCTTTAGACAATATGTAGGGAATAGGGTGCAATTTTGCAATGCAACCATTGACTTAGTCAAACCATCTAAGGCTTGGTGGGATGGATTACAAAGCCCATTGCTTCCTTTATTATGACAACAGAGTGTGGAGCGACATTGACATGCCATTACAGTCTGTAATTATTTTTCAACTTCAACTCTAACTAAACTGTGGTTCCTTCCAGCTCTCTCTCAGCCAATAGCAGCATATTTTAAGCGCTGCCTCTGCCACACAGATGTCTGAATCACACATTTATTTTAAACAGAAACAAACATTTTAAACAGCGACCAAGGTGGTCTAAATAAAGTGATTCAGTCTCTGTAAGGATTTTCAGATGAGTTCACATTGTCTCAATGTGATATGTCACCAAAAATGACATACAGTGGCAATACAAAGTATGTATTTCTGCATAAATTAGTCATAAAACCTGATTTGATCTTCATCTAAATCACTACAATAGACAAACATAGTGTGCTAAAACTAATAACACACAAATTATTGTATTTTTCTTGTCAATATTGAATACATCATTTAAACATTCACAGTGTAGGTTGGAAAAATTATGTGAACCCCTAGGCTAATGACTTTTCCAAAAGCTAATTGGAGTCCAATCAATGAGACGAGATTGGAGATGTTGGTTAGAGCTGCCTTGCCCTATAAAAACACTCACAAAATGTGAGTTTTCTATTCACAGGAAGCATTGCCTGATGTGAACCATGTCTCAAACAAAAGAGATCTCAGAAGACCTAAGATTAAGAATTGTTGACTTGCATAAAGACTTGCAGAAGACCTAAGACTAAGAATTGTTGACTCGCATAAAGCTGGAAAGGGTTACAAAAGTATCTCTAAAAGCCTTGATGTTCACGGTAAGACAAATTGTCAATAAATGGAGAAAGTTCAGCACTGTTTCTACTCTCCCTATGAGTGGCTGTCCTGCAAAGATGACTGCAAGAGCACAGCGCAGAATGCTCAATGAGGTTAAGAAGAATCCTAGAGTGTCAGCTAAAGACTTACAGAAATCTCTGGAACATGCTAACATCTCTGTTGACGAGTCTACGACACGTAAAACACTAAACAAGAATGGTGTTCATGGGAGGACACCACGGAAGAAGCCACTGCTGTCCAAAAAAACATTGCTGCATGTCTGAAGTTTGCATAATTGCACCTGGATGTTCCACAGCGGTACTGGAAATATATTCTGTGGACAGATGAAACTACAGTTGAGTTGTTTTGTAGGAACACACAACACTTTGTGTAGAGAAAAAAAGGCACAGCACACCAACATCAAAACCTCATCTCAACTGTAAAGTATGGTGGAGGGAGCATCATGGTATGGAGCTGCTTTGCTGCCTCAGGGCCTGGGCAGCTTGCTATCATCAATGGAAAAATGAATTCCCAATTTTATCAAGACATTTTGCAGGAGAATGTTATCTGTCGCCAATTGAAGCTCAAAATAAGTTGAATGATGCAACAGGACAACGACCCAAAACACAGAAGTAAATCAACAACAGAATGGCTTCAACAGAAGAAAATATGCCTTAAGGAGTCCTGACCTCAACCCGATTGAGATGCTGTGGCATGACCTCAAGAGAGCAGTTCACACCAGACATCCCAAGAATATTGCTGAACTGAAACAGTTTTGTAAAGAGGAATGGTCCAAAATTCCTCCAGACCGTTGTGCAGGTCTGATCCACAACTACAGAAAGCCTTTGGTTGAGGTTATTGCTGCCAAAGGAGGGACAACCAGTTATTAAATCCAAGGGTTCACATACCTTTCCCACCCTGCACTGTGAATGTTTACACTGTGTTTTCAATAAAGACATGGAAACATATAATTGTTTGTGTGTTATTAATTTAGTTTAAGAAGACTGTGTTTGTCTATTTTTGTGACCTAGATGAAGATCAGATCAAATTTTATGACCAATTTATGCAGAAATCCAGGTATTTCCAAAGGGTTCACATGCTTTTTCTTGCCACTGTGTAACTAACGTGACATTTGAGGTGATATATAACTACTATTGTATGGTTAAATGTCAACAACTCGTACATATTTCTAATGTCATCTGGTCAAATGGATCAACCTGTACCAATACATGATGAATCAATTAGTATGACCAATTCCTCCCATCAACTGTTGTTGACCTACCAAAGCAAAACAGCACTGGGTGTGTTGTGGTGTATCCTTGAGGCGTGTGGGTCTCTTTCATCTTTGAGCCATGTGAGAGAGGAAGAAAGGCCTGTGATTTCAGCCAGACAGACTGCAGAGTTGGAGGCTTGAGCTGTCTGACAGCAGTTCATGAATATGTCATCAGATCTTTTTGGGGATGTTTGGGATTCCCTGTTGACTAATGATTCAAAATGCTGTTTATGTTGCCGTTCCTTTTCCATATTCATTGGTCATGTATATTATTTGAACTACAGTAATTATCTGAAAACTTTGTAAAAACAATTAAATATTTGTCATGTCAATTTCACAGACTTTTTTGATATTTCCATTCAGTTTTTATTTTTTTATTTTTTATTTTTATAATTCTACTCAGAATAGAAATAAACTATGATAACTAAAAAGCAACCAGCTGCAGAAGATAGGTACCTGGTTCTGTAGGAAGCACCACCCCACCTTCTCTCAATCCATTGCTAAATGTACCAGTAGCGTGGGCTAAACATAATTAGCTTTACAGGAGCAACACATTTCTAAAAAGCTTTTAAAAGGCCCCTCTCCTGTCTACAGCATGTACTACTGTATACACAACAGATGGCATTGAGGTGCTGGGCTCCTAGGTAAAGGGAAAAGACTGAAGCTTTGTATCAACTCACAGACCCGGCAGAGTGCAGGAAACGTTTCTTAAACAAACTCCACGCCAGGGTGGAAAAGCTGCACTACATTGTGTCCATTAGAAACACTGGATTCTCTTTAGAGTGTTATTGATAATACTTGCAAAATCAACAGAAGGAGACTGAGGGCTTTTATCTGTTGTATTTGGCTGGTACAAGTGGATTTAACTATCATAATATCCTGCTTAAGATACAAACCTTCGGTGATATAAAATGTATGATAGATCATAAATTACTCTAAACCAATTTAAGAGAACTACAGAGGAAGTACCTAGGTTACAAATTATTTGTATTGTTAATGTGCTACAAAATCAGGTATTGACAAGAGCATGTATTCATATAAAGCAATTCAAAGCAGGAGCGCTGATCTAGGATCAGCTTTGTATTTTAGATTTTAATGAATGAGACTACATGGACAGAGGGGGACCTGATCCTAGGTCAACTCTCCTGCTCTGAGACGATTCATGAATACAGGCCCAGGGAAGTGTCTGGAACATGAGTGTGTGAAGTTTTCCTGGCTGGTTTCCTGAGGAATGGCTGGGAACGGCGAAGATAACAGAACGTATGCGTCTGGGTGCAGAGTAAACACCTAGAGACCAGAAAACACACTGAATGTGCCCTGTTCTGAAGAAATGGCTAGTCCGACCTAGACTGACTGAACACCATGCATGCAGAAGGTATGTTCCTAGCTCTCCACAGTTCACTGTGTGACAGAAGGTATGTTCCTAGTTCTCCACAGTTCACTGTGTGACAGAAGGAATGTTCCTAGTTCTCCACAGTTCACTGTGTGACAGAAGGTATGTTCCTAGTTCTCCACAGTTCACTGTGTGACAGAAGGTATGTTCCTAGTTCTCCACAGTTCACTGTGTGACAGAAGGTAGGTTCCTAGTTCTCCACAGTTCACTGTGTGACAGAAGGTAGGTTCCTAGTTCTCCACAGTTCACTGTGTGACAGAAGGTATGTTCCTAGTTCTCCACAGTTCACTGTGTGACAGAAGGTATGTTCCTAGTTCTCCACAGTTCACTGTGTGACAGAAGGTATGTTCCTAGTTCTCCACAGCTCACTGTGTGACTGAAGGTATGTTCCTACTTCTCCACAGTTCACTGTGTGACAGAAGGTATGTTCCTAGTTCTCCACAGTTCACTGTGTGACAGAAGGAATGTTCCTAGTTCTCCACAATTCACTGTGTGACAGAAGGTATGTTCCTAGTTCTCCACAGTTCACTGTGTGACAGAAGGTAGGTTCCTAGTTCTCCACAGTTCACTGTGTGACAGAAGGTATGTTCCTAGTTCTCCACAGTCCACTGTGTGACAGAAGGTATGTTCCTAGTTCTCCACAGTTCACTGTGTAACAGAAGGTGTGTTCCTAGTTCTCCACAGTTCACTGTGTGACAGAAGGTGTGTTCCTAGTTCTCCACAGTTCACTGTGTGACAGAAGGTGTGTTCCTAGTTCTCCACAGTTCACTGTGTGACAGAAGGTGTGTTCCTAGTTCTCCACAGTTCACTGTGTGACAGAAGGTGTGTTCCTAGTTCTCCACAGTTCACTGTGTGACGGAAGGTATGTTCCTAGTTCTCCACAGTCCACTGTGTGACAGAAGGTATGTTCCTAGTTCTCCACAGTTCACTGTGTGACAGAAGGTATGTTCCTAGTTCTCCAGTCCACACTGTGTGACAGAAGGAATGTTCCTAGTTCTCCACAGTTCACTGTGTGACAGAAGGTATGTTCCTAGTTCTCCACAGTCCACTGTGTGACAGAAGGTATGTTCCTAGTTCTCCACAGTTCACTGTGTGACAGAAGGTATGTTCCTAGTTCTCCAGTCCACACTGTGTGACAGAAGGTGTGTTCCTAGTTCTCCACAGTTCACTGTGTGACAGAAGGTATGTTCCTAGTTCTCCACAGTTCACTGTGTGACAGAAGGTATGTTCCTAGTTCTCCACAGTTCACTGTGTGACAGAAGGTATGTTCCTAGTTCTCCACAGTTCACTGTGTGACAGAAGGTATGTTCCTAGTTCTCCACAGTTCACTGTGTAACAGAAGGTGTGTTCCTAGTTCTCCACAGTTCACTATGTGACAGAAGGTATGTTCCTAGTTCTCCACAGTTCACTGTGTGACAGAAGGTATGTTCCTAGTTCTCCACAGTTCACTGTGTGACAGAAGGTATGTTCCTAGTTCTCCACAGTTCACTGTGTGACAGAAGGTATGTTCCTAGTTCTCCACAGTTCACTGTGTGACAGAAGGTATGTTCCTAGTTCTCCACAGTTCACTGTGTGACTGAAGGTATGTTCCTAGTTCTCCACAGTTCACTGTGTGACAGAAGGTGTGTTCCTACTTCTCCACAGTTCACTGTGTGCCAGAAGGTATGTTCCTAGTTCTCCACAGTTCACTGTGTGACAGAAGGTGTGTTCCTACTTCTCCACAGTTCACTGTGTGCCAGAAGGTATGTTCCTAGTTCTCCACAGTTCACTATGTGACAGAAGGTATGTACCTAGTTCTCCAGTCCACACTGTGTGCCAGAAGTGAATTTTTATTTTTTTAAGTGATGGGTAGCTACATATAGGAACATAACCCATTCAGGGAAGTGGGTTGGGAAAGAATGGGCTCTTTATTCCCAAAAAAACGTAGAAGTGCTGACCTGGGATCAGTTTTTTGTTTAAAATCATAATGAATAAGAAGGGGGACCTGATCCTAGCTCAGCACTCATACTCTGAAATGCTTTGTGAATAGAAGTCCAGTTTATGTGGTACCACCCTACCCTGGTTATTTACTTTAGGCAACCCTCATTTTTCTTAAACAACAACCATCATTCCTGACATTTCATAGGAACGTTAGTAGAGTGGTCAAAAACCAAATAAGGTCTATGTTTGGAGAAAATGTATTTGCTCTCATTTCAATGTGTCAGAATACTTCACTGAACCAAGGAAGGTCTCTTGAATAGTTAACTTCCTGCTAGTTTGAAGAAGCCCTGCGAAGATTATATCATTTAATTCACCGACTTTGTTCTTTTCAGACCTGGAAGAGAGTATAAATTAAATCTTTTTTTTCTAAAAAGGGAAATACCATACCACAGACGTGTTGGCATGGTATGGGTGTTAAAACATGATCCAACACAACCTACGTTCATTAACAGTCTGAGGTAATGTGGGTGGCAGCAAGATAAGCATTTTCCTGAGAAACATTCTCAAAATGATGAAGGTAAATGGCACAACACATGACACAACAAGACAAGGCAGAGTGGAGGCAGGAAATATATCATTAGAACAAGTTGGATAATCCCTGTTGTACCTGTTGTGGGAAGTCATGTGTCATGTGTGATCTGATGGCCTTTAACTTCTCTCTGGGACACAGTTGTTATCCAGTTTTCCAAAACCCTATTTTCACAGGACTCGTATTACAATAGAAGTTATCCAAGGCTATCCAAGAATAACAGCAGTCTTGTCCCCAGTCCAAAAACCCTCGACCTGCATGCAACACTGTAGTTACTCAGCATATTTCTGAGGTACTAACCTTAGTGAATGCAGCGGTAGGTACTATCTTTACTTTAATGGCTAAATAAGCTCATTTAGACTAGTTATACATACGGATAAGGATACACTCTCAAAATACTAATAAACAACATACCGTATTAATAAATGAAAAAAACTGCAGGCTACAGAGAAGCAGGTCTCACAAAGACAACAATGAGCCAGATATCGTCACAATTCATGGTAAAGGCAAAACTCTCTGCGTAACATGCCTAGGGGGTTTTGAACCAGTGTCTGGATCGTCAATCCACTTCCCTTCTAGGGTAATGTCCCAAATGGCACCTTATTCCCGTTATAGTGCACTTATATTGACCAGGGCTCTGGTCACAAGTAGTGCATTATACAGGGAAAAGGGTGCCATTTGCGACACAGCCTAGATGTTGAGTTGTGGGCTACAGTACCATGACTACATTCGCCACAGGCACGTCAGATCATGTTGTTGTTCTTTGACAAAATGTACTTTTTGATCTGTGTTAGTCAACCTGTTTGAGTCACGGTACTGAGTAGACAGAGCCAACAACTCCTCCATTTCATTTTTCACTTGTTTTGCAGAATCTAAAGACAGCAACAACAATATAGTCTATGGGAATTCATTTCTATCTATATTGATTTATTTGAAGCCTTATTTTAGCAGGTAAGTTGACTGAGAACACATTCTCATTTACTGCAAAGAACTGGGGAATAGTTACAGGGGAGAGGACTTTCATGTCAGCAAGTTGGTACAATTTGGTCTGTCATAGTGGACAGAGACAGTTAGAACACTCCGTGGATGATCTCCATTGAAAAAGGCTTTTTTTGTCCAAGATTAGATTTAATCTGTGTCCGGGAAACCGTCCCTGTATGTTTATGTTCAGGTTTGGGTCCAACAAAAAAATATTAAATATACAGTAAGCTAACAAAGTTGAGGGGTTTGTAAACTCAGCAAAAAATAAAGAAAACGTCCTCTCACTCTCAACTGCGTTTATTTTCAGCAAACTTAGCACGTGTAAATATTTGTATGAACATAACAAGATTCAACAACTGAGACATAAACTGAACAAGTTCCACAGACATGTGACTAAAACAGACATGTGACTAATCATGTGTCCCTGAACAAAGGGGTGGTCAAAATCAAAAGTAACAGTCAGTATCTGGTGTGGCCACCAGCTGCACTAAAACATCCTCTATAATCTACAATAGGCCTGTTAAAACATCCTCTATAATCTACAATAGGCCTGATAAAACATCCTATATAATCTACAATAGGCCTGATAAAACATCCTCTATAATCTACAATAGGCCTGATAAAACATCCTCTATAATCTACAATAGGCTTGATAAAACATCCTCTATAATCTACAATCGGCCTGTTAAAATGTTGGAATATAGCATAGGGACATTATTACAGTAGAATAATCAGGAACAGCTGCGTATCTATAAGGACCTTAATCATGGAATTACAAAATGGGAGACAAAAAAAAGTGTAAAAATGTGATTAAGCCAATTAAAAAAGAACACACAAAGGATATGTCTCACATACCACAAAATAACGATGATATATGACTTATTAACTTGAATAAACTGCACTCCAGTGGGTTTTATGGGTCAGTAGTAGTGCAGATTTGACTAGGTTTTATGAGGTAGTAGTAGTCACGATATGACTGGGGTTTATGGGGTAGTAGTAGTAGTAGTAGTAGTAGTAGTAGTAGTAGTAGTAGTAGTAGTAGTAGTAGTAGTAGTAGTCTAGATATGACTGGGTTTATGGGGTAGTAGTAGTAGTAGTAGTAGTAGTAGTAGTAGTAGTAGTAGTCTAGATATGACTGGGTTTTATGGGGTAGTAGTAGTAGTAGTAGTAGTAGTAGTAGTAGTAGTAGTAGTAGTAGTAGTAGTAGTAGTAGTAGTAGTAGTAGTAGTGGTGGTGGTAGTAGTCTAGATATGACTGGGTTTTATGGGGTAGTAGTAGTAGTAGTAGTAGTAGTAGTAGTAGTAGTAGTAGTAGTAGTAGTAGTCTAGATATGACTGGGTTTTATGGGGTAGTAGTAGTAGTAGTAGTAGTAGTAGTAGTAGTAGTAGTAGTAGTAGTAGTAGTAGTCTAGATATGACTGGGTTTTATGGGGTAGTAGTAGTAGTAGTAGTAGTAGTAGTAGTAGTAGTAGTAGTAGTAGTAGTAGTGGTGGTGGTAGTAGTCTAGATATGACTGGGTTTTATGGGGTAGTAGTAGTAGTAGTAGTAGTAGTAGTAGTAGTAGTAGTAGTAGTAGTAGTAGTAGTAGTAGTAGTAGTAGTCTAGATATGACTGGGTTTTATGGGGTAGTAGTAGTAGTAGTAGTAGTAGTAGTAGTAGTAGTAGTAGTAGTAGTAGTAGTAGTCTAGATATGACTGGGTTTATGGGGTAGTAGTAGTAGCAGTAGTAGTAGTAGTAGCAGTAGTAGTAGTAGTAGTAGTAGTAGTAGTAGTAGTAGTAGTAGTAGTCTAGATATGACTGGGTTTATGGGGTAGTAGTAGTAGTAGTAGTAGTAGTAGTAGTAGTAGTAGTAGTAGTAGTAGTAGTAGTCTAGATATGACTGGGTTTATGGGGTAGTAGTAGTAGTAGTAGCAGTTGTAGTCTAGATATTACTGATGCCTTGTTTTTCTATTTTTCCCCTCTTACCCTCCTGTGGCAGTGTTAGCCTATAAGAGAGCTCTACGATGGTACTCTATGGTAACGTCTCAAAAGGCACCCTATTCCCTATGAAGTGCACTACTGTTAACCTAGGCTCTGGTCAAAAGAAGTGCTCTATGTATGGGAATTGTGTGACAGTTGGTACACAGCCTATGTACTCAGTGGTGAGGGAGACGTCGGGGAGGTTGTAGGCAGGATGTACCCTCCCACGTCGGGCGTCCCAGAGAGGGAACCCTCTATAGGACCAGTCTGTCTGCTGGAGTGGAGCAGGGAGGGCTGCGGAAAGAGAACGTTTTCATACCTTCATCCCTGCCTGGCTGTTTCTCACGCACAAAGCACCTCTATATCCAGCTGCACGTAAGGCCTGCGGTCTTCTTGTGGCTTCGTCGACTTCTGGTAACTGCCATGTGCAGTGAAAGTACGGCTAAAATTTCCCGTCACTCTGGAGAAATAAAATGTATGTTTTCAATGATACCTCTTAGAAATTGAATTGGTTGTAGCTTCATGTTTTGTATCCTCCTTGCCTATCAAAATCTGTCAATCATAAAAGACAGGTATGTGATTTACTACGCAGATCTTTTTCTAAACACACACTGTTGAACATATTCGGTACATACTGTGCCTTCACAAAGTATTCACACTCCTCGATGATGACAAAGTGAAAACATGTTTTTAGAATTCTTTTGCAAAGATATTTCAAATGAAATACAGAAATATCTCATTTACATAAGTATTCACACCCCTGAGTCACCCCTGAGTTAGAATCACCTTCGGCTGCATTTACAGTTGTGAGTCTCTCTTGGTGAATGACAAAGAACTTTGCACACCTGGATTGTACAATATTTTCACATTATTCTTTAAAAAATTCTTCAAGAGCTTTCTTGTTCGTTGTTAAACATTGCTAGACAGCCACTTTCAAGTCTTGCCAAAGATGTTCAAGCACAGTGAGACTGTAACTAAGCCACTCAGGAACATTCAATGTTGTCTTTGTAAGCAACTCCAGTGTATATTTGGCCTTGTGTTTTAGTTTATTGTCCAGGTTAAAGTGCAAGGGGTTGGTTCAGGTATTATTTTTTTGGGGGGGGGGGGGGGGGGGGGGGGGGGCTCGAGGTGAGTAAGGGGATTATTTTTAAGAAACTGTTTGAAGAGGAAGAGTTTCAGGTGCTTTCAGAATATGCGCAGGGTTTCCTAGCTGTCCTAGCTGTCCTAGCTTCCTAGATTCCACCATTGGGGTTCCAGGACAGAGAAGAGCTTGGACTGGGCTGGGCGGGAGCTGCCCTCTGGTAGGGGTGGGAGGGCCTAGAGACCAGAGGTGGCAGGGTTCCAGGACAGAGAAGAGCTTGGACTGGGCTGAGCGGGAGCTGCCCTCTGGTAGGGGTGGGAGGGCCAAGAGACCAGAGGTGGCAGAATGGGTTGGGGTGTAGGGTTTGAGCATAGCCGGAAGGTACGGAGGGGCAGTTCCTCTCGCTGCTCCATAGGCAAGCACCATGGTTTTGTAGTGGATTCAAGCTTGGACTGGAAGCCAGTGGAGTGTGTGGAGGAGCTGGGTGACATCGGAGAACATGGGAAGGTTGAACACCAGACGGGCTGCAGCGTTTTTGGATAAGTTGCAGAGGTTTGATGTCACGAGCGGGGAGCCCAGCCAACATCGAGTTGCAGTAGTCCAGACGGGAGATGACATTGTGCCTGGATTAGGACCTGCGCCGCCTCCTGTGTGAGGTAGGGTCATACTCTATGGATGTTGTAGAGCATGAACCTGCAGGACTGAGTCACTGCTTTGATGTTTGCTGAGAATGACAGGGTGTTGTCCAGCGTCACGCCAAGGTACTTTGCACTGTGGAGTTGTCAACCATGATGGAGAGGTCGTTGAGAGGGCAGGCCTTCCCCTGGAGGAGGTTGAGCTTGAGATGGTGGTCTGACATCCAAGCTGAGTTATCTGCCAGGCACGCAGAGATGCCTGTCGCCACCTGGTTGTCAGAAGTGGGAAGGAGAAAAGTAGTTGAGTGTCATCCGCATAGCAATGATAGGACCATGTCAGGATATGAAGGAGAGGAGTGATTTGGTGTATAGAGAGTAGAGGGCCTAGAACTGAGCCCTTGGGGACACCAGTAGTGAGAGTACGTGGTGCAGACACAGATCCTCTCCATGTCACCTGGTAGGAGCAGCCTGGCAGGTAGGATGCAATCTAAGAGTGTGCAGAGCCTGAGATGCCAAGCCCTGAGAGGGTGGAGAGGAGGATCTGACAGTTCACGGTGTTGAAGGCAGGGGATAGATTTAGGAGGATCAGAATAGAGGAGAAAGAGCAAGCTTTGGCAGTGTGGAGAGCCTGCGTGGCACAGAGAAGAGCAGTCTCGGTTGAGTGACCAGCCTTGAAGCCTGACTAGTTAGGGTCAAGAAGATTGTTCTGAGAGAGATAACGAGAGAGTCTATCAGATACATTACGCTCAAGTGTTTTGGAAAGAAAGGAGAGAAGGGATACAGGTCTATAGATTTTGACATCAGATGAGTTGAGTGTTGGTTTCTTGAGGAGAGGTGCGACTCGGGCCAGTGGTCAGGGAGGAGTTGATGAGGGAAGTGAGGAATGGGAGAAGGTCTCCAGAGATGGTCTGGAGAAGGGAGGAGGGGATGGGGTTGAGCGGGCAGGTTGTCTGGCGGCCAACCTCACTAGTCGTAGGATTTCATCTGGAGAGAGAGGGGAGAAAGAGGTCAAGGCGTAGGGAAGTTATGTATGAGTGGGACCGGTGGACTCAGTAGGCTGAGTGAATGAGGAGCGGATGTCGTAAACCTTCAAAGAGGTTGACCAAGTCATCCACAGTTAGGGAGGGGGAAGGGGTGGGGTGGATGATTAAGGAGTGAGGAGAAGGTGGAAAAGTGTTTCCTGGGGTTAGAGGCAGAAGCTTGACATTTTAGAGTGATAGAAAGTGGCTTTAGCAGCGGATACAGAGGAGGAGAAGGTAGAGAGAAGGGAGTCCTCCGGAAGTTTAGTTTTCCTCCATTTTCGCTCAGCTGCCCACAGCCCTGTTTTCTAAGATCGCAGTGAGTCACTCAGCCAAAGGGCAGGAGGGGAGTGCCAGCTGGTAGGAAAGGGGACAGTGCGAGTCATAGAATGAGGAAAGGGAGGAGAGTAAGGTCAAAGAGGCAGAATCAGGAGATAGTAGGGAGAAGGATTTAGCAGAATGGAGAGATGATAGGATTGAAGAGGAGAACGTAGTGGGAGAGAGAGAGTGAAGATTGCGACAGCGCATGACCATCTGGGTAGGGGCTGAGTGGTTAGGGTTGGAGGAAAGGAGACAGAGAAGGAAACAACATGACCATCTGGGTAGGGGCTGAGTGGTTAGGGTTGGAGGAAAGGAGACAGAGAAGGAAACAACATGACCATCTGGGTAGGAGATGAGTGGTTAGGGTTGGAGGAAAGGAGACAGAAAAGGAAACAACATGACCATCTGGGTAGGAGATGAGTGGTTAGGGTTGGAGGAAAGGAGACAGAGAAGGAAACAACATGACCATCTGGGTAGGGGCTGAGTGGTTAGGGTTGGAGGAAAGGAGACAGAGAAGGAAACAACATGACCATCTGGGTAGGAGATGAGTGGTTAGGGTTGGAGGAAAGGAGACAGAGAAGGAAACAACATGACCATCTGGGTAGGAGATGAGTGGTTAGGGTTGGAGGAAAGGAGACAGAGAAGGAAACAACATGACCATCTGGGTAGGGGCTGAGTGGTTAGGGTTGGAGGAAAGGAGACAGAGAAGGAAACAACATGACCATCTGGGTAGGGGCTGAGTGGTTAGGGTTGGAGGAAAGGAGACAGAGAAGGAAACAACATGACCATCTGGGTAGGAGATGAGTGGTTAGGGTTGGAGGAAAGGAGACAGAGAAGGAAACAACATGACCATCTGGGTAGGGGCTGAATTTAGTAGGAGAACAGCCCCTAGTTAAGATAAGGTAAAGTGTATTGTCTGCCTTGTAAATTGGAGTGGATTGGGAAAGGATGACGTCAAAAGAGGCAAGCAGGGGAAATAAATTAATCCAAGGCAGACTTCAGGAGGTTGAAGTCGCCAAGTAGGAAGAGCGGTGCGCCATCGTCAGGAAATGAGCTTATGAAGGTGTCAAGCTCATTGAGGAACTCTCCAAGGGCACTTGGTGGGGGATAGATGACAACAATGTTAAGCTTGAGTGAACAAGTGACAGTGACAGCATGGAATTCAAATGATGAGATAGACAGGTGAGAGAGTGAGAAAAGAGAAAATCTCCAGTTAGGAGAAATGAGTAGCCCTGTTCCACCACCGCCACGACCAGATGTTCTCAGACTAGGAGAGAAAAAGTAGTCAGATGAAGAGAGAGCAGCTGGAGTAGCAGTGTTCTCTGGGGTGATCCAGGTCTCCGTCAGGGACAAAAAGTCTAGGGACTGAAGGGCAGCATAGGCTGAGATGAACTCTGCGTTCTTGATCTCGGATCGTCCGTTCCAAACGCTGCCAGAGATCCAGAATTCCACATGGGTTGTGTGTGCAGGGTACACTAAATTAGAAGGGCTGCAACCAACTGGTGGGTAGAGTCTGTAAAGCCTCCAGGGAGAGGAACCAACAGCTATAGAAAACACACACATAGTTACCTAAGCCACAAAGAGCAGTTACCTAAGCCACAAAGACCTAGCTATTTTCATCAGAAAATAGCTAGGTAAGATACTCAAGTGAGAGAGTGATGTGGAGCCTTCCTCTTTTTCGTTCGTCGAACAACTTGGCAGAACGGTCTTTATTTCGGGTCGACGGTCTTAATTTTGCCGACAAGAACCGCCACTGATTCGAATGCCGCTTACAGCTGCGGCTGAGAAACCAGGGGAGGCTGAAGTACTAAAACTAATTTCTGATCGACAAGGAAAGGAGAAACCACTCCCCCTCCAATACAGCTACTAATTACCAAAACAAGTCACAAACTGTCCCTTAATCCTGGTCGAACTGTCAACAATCATATGAAAAAAGTCAGCAGTTCACATACCAAGTAGGCTACTGGGAAGACAGGCAGCACTTAAAGTAGATGACCGCAGCTAGCAGAAAAGACAGTACTCTAGACAACAACAGATAAAGACAGAAATTATACTTCTCACTCCTGGAGATATCAGGAGTCCTCTAGCTATAGAATGAAGCTGAAACTGATTTAAAGTCACCATTGGCCTCATGGTGAAATCCCTTTGAGTTTTTCTTCCTCTCCTGCAACTGTATTGCGTGCTTCTACATATGCATTGCTTGCTGTTTGGGGTTTTAGGCTGAGTTTCTGTACAGCACTTTGTGACATCTGTAAAAAAGGGCTTTATAAATACATTTGATTGATTGATCTTTTTAGTGACTGGGTGTATTAATACACTATCCAAAGTGTAATTACTAACTTCACCATGCTCAAAGGGATATATCTGCTTTTTATTTTATTTTTACGAGGCCTGTAGGTGTCGTAGAGCAAAACATGTACGCATCCGTGAGAGTCTCACCTTTCCACAGAGGGGTCATATTAGTATGAGGCCAAACTGCTCGGACACTACAGACTTCTGTAGTGTCCGAGCAGATCGGCTGTACCGACTTCAGACGAGTCCAGACGCTGTGGGGGTCATAGCAAAACGGAGAACACTATCGTGTTCGTGAGAGTCTCATCTTTCCATAGAGAGGTCATAATAGTTTGTAGGCCAAACTGTTCGCACGGTACAGGCGATTGTCTGTGAAGTTAGAGGGACATTGGCAGATGTGAGGGATTTAGACGTATCCAATGGAAAAAACCCCAGATATCTCCAGTTTAACTGACAGATTTATATGGGGACATTTTTGTTAAGCTAATTAGATTTCTGTGGGGGCACAGACATGGACTCTAGTTGTTTTTTTTACACTATTATTGCACACAGAGTGAGTCCATGCAACTTATTATGTGACTTGTTCAGCACATTTTTAGTTTGCCATAATATCAAATCAAATGTATATTATTTATAATTTATAAAGCCCCTCTTACATCAGCTGATATCTCAAAGTGCTGTACAGTGATTATTATTGTTTGACCCTGCTGGTCATTTATGAACATTTGAACATCTAGTCCATGTGCTGTTATAATCTCCACCCGGCACAGCCAGAAGAGGACTCACCCCTCATAGCCTGGTTCCTCTCTAGGTTTCTTCCTAGGTTCTGGCGTTTCTAGGGAGTTTTTCCTAGCCACCGTGCTTCTACAGCTGCATTGCTTTCTGTTTGGGGTTTTAGGCTGGGTTTCTGAACAGCACTTTGAGATATCAGCTGATGTAAGAAGGGCTATATAAATACATTTGATTTGATAATAAAGGGGTTGAATATAATTTGACTCAAGACATTTGTAAAAACATAATTCCACTTTGACATTATGGGCTATTGGGTCTAAGCTAGTAATCACGGCATATGATTGTTCAATGACAGACATCTATTTGTTTGAAATCTATCACTTGAAGGTTTCATTGCAGACAAATAATCATGTTGTGTTGCAAAACGCTGTATTTCTGCCTCACTCTCAGAGAAATTAGTAGTACTGCTAGGTTTTACACATTCACAAGTGACAAATAACTACTTGTTTACTGAAGAACTGTACAAATTATACATTTGTGACATCAATATTTAATTGTTATTATGAATCAATACAGTAATATGAGATCTTAATGTCAAATATTTACATTTGACATTTTAGTCATTTAATAGATGGTCTTATCCAGAGCGACTTACGTTCATTTCGTTCATTTCACAGTCTAATATACTGTATACGAACATTCCATTCCAACTAAACAATGGATTTATAGTGTTTTGCAACAAAATAAAAACATTTTAATAGGCATCTATAATCTATTAATAAAAAATCTGAGAAGAGTAATATTTTACACACACGTAAAGGTTACCTTAGGCAATAATTTCTGATTAAATGTTTTGGTGGATATAGTGTTTTGGTGGATATAGTGTTTTGGTGAATATAGTGTTTTGGTGGATATAGTGTTTTAGTGGATACAGTGTTTTGGCGAATACAGTGTTTTGGTGGATATTGTGTTTTGGTGGATATTGTGTTTTGGTGGATATAGTGTTTTGGTGAATACAGTGTTTTGGTGGATATTGTGTTTTGGTGGATATTGTGTTTTGGTGGATATAGTGTTTTGGTGAATACAGTGTTTTGGTGGATATTGTGTTTTGGTGGATATTGTGTTTTGGTGGATATTGTGTTTTGGTGGAGATAGTGTTTTGGTGGATACAGTGTTTTGGTGGATACAGTGTTTAGGTGAATACAGTGTTTTGGTGGAGATAGTGTTTTGGTGAATACAGTGTTTTGGAGGAGATAGTGTTTTGTAACAAAACCCTTCACTTGTGCATTCTCACTACAGAAACACAAGGTAGGCTCCGGCGCTGCAGGCCGTTATGGTTTGGACAAGGCTTACTTACAGGAGACAGAGGCTCTGTGTTTAAGGATATTCTAAACTTCAGTCTTGAGATACCAGCTGCTGGTATAAAGACCTTTATTCTATATGTGGAATGCTTCTCAAATGGCACCCTTTTCCCTTTTTAGGGCATTACTTTTGACCAGGGCCCATAGAGCTCCAGGCCCATAGAGCTCCAGGCCCATAGAGCTCAAGGCCCATAGAGCTCCAGGCCCATAGAGCTCTGGTCAAAAGTAGTGCACTGTATGTGGAAACGGGGAGCATATGGGACGCTCTCGCGGTAAGTGGAACAGAAGGCATCACTGTTTCTATCCCCTGTCATTATACACCTGTCCTGCACACCCACACAATTAACCATGAAGATAGATAGATAGAGAAAGAGATAGAGAGAGAGTGCTAAATGAGGTGAGAAAGCTAAGGTGGGACAATGAGAGAGCTGGCCATCCCCCTAGAGAAGCCAATAGAACAGCATACTTCACCCCCACCACAAGCAGGACAGACAAGACAGGACCCACCAACCCATCAGACCCCCCACCTTCTAGCAACTCTTGTTAGAACTCCTGACAACCCCCACCAAACCCACTGAAGACACATAAAAGCCAGAGATGGTGCTCATAATAGACTCAGACAGGAAATTTGTGGAGGAAAACTAATTCTTTCCTAAACACAAAGTGGCTAAACTGTCTTGTCCAAACCCCCGGCGTGCCCTGGAGCTGCTGTCAGAGGACCGACTAGGGTCCCCCAGTCACATCATAATTCACAAGGTCAAAAATTGCCTGACGGTCCAGAAGGAAAGGGTAGCCACAGCACTCAATGGAGAGGTTGAAAAAGCTTATTCCACGTTCCCTAACACACAAGTTATCAAATTATATTGGTCACATACACATATTTAGCAGATGGTATTGCGGGAGTAGCTCCAACAGTGCAGTAGTATCTAACAATGACACTACAAGCTTTGCCCACCTGTATTTGGGGAGTTTCTTCTCTGCAGATCCTCTCAAACTCTGTCAGGTTGGATGAGCACAGCTATTCTCAGGTCTCTCCAGTGATGTTCAATCGGGTTCGAGTCCTGGCTCTGGCAGGGCCACTCAAGGACATTCAGAGACTTGTTCCGAAGCCACTCCTGCGTTGTCTTGGCTGTGTGCTTACGGTCGTTGTCCTGTTGGAAGGTGAACCGTCACCCCAGTCTGAGGTCCTGAGCGCTTTGGAGCAGGTTTTCATCAAGGATCTCTCTGTACTTTGCTCAGTTCATCTTCCCTTGATCCTAACAAGTCTCCCAGTCCCTGAAAAACATCCCCACACCATGACGCTGCCACCACCATGCTTCACTGTAGGCATGGTGCCAGGTTTCCTCCAGACGTGAGGCTTGGTATTCAGGCCAAATAGTTCAATCTTGGTTTCATCAGACCAGAGAAACTCCACGCGGGCTGTCATGTGCCTTTTACTGAGGAGTGGCTTCTGTCTGGCCACTCTACCACAAAGGCCTGATTGGTGGAGTGCTGCAGAGATGGTTGTCCTTCTGGAAGGTTCTCCCATCTCCACAGAGGAAATCTAGAGCTCTGTCAGAGTGACCATCGGGTTCTTGGTCACCTCCATGACCAAGGCCCTTCTCCCCCTATTGCTCAGTTTGGCCGGGCGGCCAGCTCTAGGAAGAGTCTTGGTGGTTCCAAAGTTCTTCCATTTGAGAATGATGGAGGCCACTGTGTTCTTGGGGACCTTGATTATTGTCCAGTCATGTGGGCGAGTGCTGCAAGGAAAAACCAAGTCAAGCTGCTGCTGACCTAGAACAGAGAGGCATGTCTTGCTCTTCATTGTAATCAGAGGGCTGATATAAAAACAATGCATGCCAGTCTCTCTTGGTTAAGAGTTGAGGAGAGACTGACTGCATCACTTCTTCTTTTTATAAGAAATGTTGAATGGCTCTCCCCTATTTGGCGTAGATAGTTTGTGTGTATGCATTGATATGTAGGCTACGTGTGCCTTTGGTAAAGAAAATACAAATATTACCTAGTTCTGTCCTTGAGCTGTTGTCTGTTAATGTTCTTTATCATGTTTCATGTTTTGTGTGGACCCCAAGAAGAGTAGCCACTGCTTTTGCAACAGCTAATGGGGATCCTAATAAAATACCAAATACCTTCAGTGCTGTAGACATTTTTTGGTACCTTTCCCCAGATCTATGCCTCGTCACAATCCTGTCTCGGAGCTCGACGGACAATTCCTTTGACCTTATGGCTTGGTTTTTGCTCTGACATAAACTGTCAACTGTGGAACCTTATATACACTACCGTTCAAAAGTTTGGGTTCACTTAGAAATGTCCTTGTCTTTGAAAGGAAAGCACATTTTTCGTCCATTAAAATAACGTCAAATTGATCAGAAATACAGTGTAGACATTGTGAATGTTGTAAATGACTATTGTAGCTGGAAACGGCAGATTTTTTATGGAATATCTACATAGGCATACAGAGGCCCATTATCAGCAACCATCACTCCTGTGTTCCAATGGCACATTGTGTTAGCTTATCATTTTAAAAGGCTAATTGATCATTACAAAACCCTTTTGCAATGATGTTAGCACAGCTGAAAACTATTGTCCAGCTTAAAAAAGCAATAAAACTGACCTTCTTTAGAATAGTTGAGTATCTGGAGCCTCAGCATTTGTGGGCCAGAATGGCCAGAAACAAAGACCTTTCTTACGAAACTCATCAGTCTATTCTTGCTCTGAGAAATGTAGGCTATTCCATGCGAGACATTGCCAAGAAACTGAAGATCTCGTACAACGCTGTGTACTACTCGCTTCAATGTAAATAGTCCGGGTGGCCATTTGATTAATTGTTCAGCAGTCTTATTGCTTGGGGGTAGAAGCAGTTGAGGTTTAGGTTGGAAGTTTGTGTTTTGTCCCGCAGCTCATCCATCACAATTTGAATTTATTAAAACAAGAACAGAAATACCTCATTTACTTACAGACCCTGTCACAAAAAATGTCGTACTGGAGAGAAGACCAAGGCGCAGCAGGTATTTGGATACTCATATTTTAATTTTAAAAAAAGGAGTAAAGTATCCACTGGACAAAACAATAAAGACGACAGCAACAGGTTTACAGGCTATACAAACGCAGTGCAAAAACAACTACCCACAACCCCAAAGAAAAACACACACACCTATATAGGACTCCCAATCAAAGGAAACTCAACACACCTGCCTTCAATCGGGAGTCCTAATCACCAACACAACATATAACCCACAAAAAAACCTGCCACGTCCTGACCAAAACTAATACAATACCTCCCTCTGCTGGTCAGGACGTGACAGACCCTTTATACTCTGGGACTTGAAATTGACTTCAAGGTGCATCCTGTTTCCATTGATCATCCTTTAGATGTTTCTACCACTTTACTGGAGTCCACCTGTGGCAAATTCAATTGATTGGACATGATATAAGGTCCCACACTTGATAGTGCATGCCAGAGCAAAAACCAAGCCATGAGGTCGAAGGAATTGTCCGTAGAGTTCTGAGACCGGATTGTGTCAAGGTATATATCTGGGGAAGGGTACCAAAGCATTTCTGCAGCATTGAAGGTCCCCAAGAACACAGTGGCCTCCATAATTCTTAAATGGAAAAAGTTTGGAACCACCAAGACTCTTCCTAGACCTGAAACCTAGAACTGAGCAATTAGGGGAGAAGGGCCTTGGTCAGGGAGGTGAGAGATGGGAGATGGGAGAACCTTCCAGAAGGACAACCATCTCTGCAGCACTCCACCAATCAGGTCTTTATGGTAGAGTGGCCAGACGGAAGCCACTCCTCAGTAAAAGGCACATGACAGCCTGCTTGGAGTTTGCCAAAAGGCAAACAAGTATCTCTGGTCTGACGAAACCAGGTCTGAACTCTTTGGCCTGAATGCCAAGCTTCACATCTGGAAGACACCATGTAAATGTGATTTTTCAGTTTTTTATTTGTAATATATTTGCAAAAGTTTCTAAAAACCTGTTTTTGCTTTGTCATTATGGGTTATTGTGTGTAGATTAATGATTGAAAAAATGAACAATTTAATCAATTTTGGAATAAGGCTGTAACGTAACAAAATGTGAAAAAGTTAAGGGGTCTGAATACTTTCCCAAGGCACTGTAAATCAATGAATTGGTGAAGGCATTATAACAGTTTGCAGCACTCGGCCTCTTCCTATTGGAAGAGAAATCAAATGTCTACTGTTTGCAGACGATCTGGTGCTTCTGTCCCTAACCAAGGAGGGCCTACAGCAGAACCTAGATTTTCTGCACAGATTCTGTCAGACCTGTCAGACCTGGGCCCTGACAATGTCAGTAAGACAAAAATAATGGTGTTCCAAAAAAGGTTCAGTAGCCAGTACAACAAATACAAATTCTATCTAGACAGTGTTGATCTGGAGCAATGGTTCCCAAACTTTCTATAGTCCCGTATCCGTATGTTGTTTTTGCCATCATTGTTAGCCTGCCACAAACACACTATACGATACATTTTTTGAAATAAGAATGAGTGTGAGTTTGTCACAACCCGGCTCGCGGGAAGTGACAAAGATCTTATAGGACCAGCGCACAAATAGTAACATAACAATAATAAATAATTTTGCTCTTTACTTAGCAATCTTACACATAACTCACCACATGTTAATGAGAAGGGTATGCTTGAAAGTATGCCCATAACTCTGCAATGTTGGGTTGTATTGGCGAGAGTCTCAGTCTTAAATCATTTTCCACACACAGTCTTTGACTGTATTTAGTTTTCATGCTAGTGAGGGCCAAGAATCCACTCTCACATAGGTACGTGGTTGCAAAGGGCTTCAGTGTCTTAACAGCGCGATTTGCCAAGGCAGGATACACTGAGCACAGCCCAAACCAGAAATCTGGCAGTAGCTTCTGATTAAATTAAATTTTCACAGAACCGTTTCTTGCAATTTCAATGAGGCTCTCTTGTTCAGATATCGGTAAGTGGACTGGAGGCAGGGCATGAAAGGAATAACGAATCCAGTTGTTTGTGTCATCCGTTTCCGGAAAGTACCTGCGTGATTGCGCACCCAACTCAGGTGCTTCGCTATATCACATTTGACATTGTCTGTAAGCATGAGTTCATTTGCACACAAAAAATCACACAATGATGTAAAGACCTGTGTGTTGTCCTTGTTAATGCAGACAGAGAAGAGCTCCAACTTCTTAATCAGAGCCTCAATTGTGTCACGCACATTGAATATAGTTGCTGAGAGTGCCTGTAATCCTAGATTCAGATCATTCAGCCGAGAAATAATATCACCCAGATAGACCAGTCGTGTGAGAAACTTGTAATCATGCAAGCGGTCAGACAAGTGAAAATGATGGTCAGTAAAGAAAGCTTTAAGCTCATCTCTCAATAAAAAAAACCTGTCAATACTTTGCCCCTTGATAACCAGCGCACTTCTGTATGTTGTAAAAGTGTTACATGGTCCCTGCCAATATCATTGCATAGTGCAGAAAATACACAAGAGTTCAGGGGTCTTGCTTTAACAAAGTTAACCATTTTCACTGTAGTGTCCAAGACGTCTTTCAAGCTGTCAGACATTCCCTTGGCAGCAAGAGCCTCTCGGTGGATACTGAAGTGTGCCCAAGTGGCGTCGGGAGCAACTGCTTGCACGCGCGTTACTACTCCACTATGTCTCTCTGTCATGGCTTTTGCGCCATCAGTACAGATACCAATACCTCTTGACCACCAAAGTCCATTTGATGTCACAAAGCTTTCCAGTACTTTAAAAATATCCTCTTCTGTTCTTGTTTCCAGTGGTTTGCAGAAGAGGATGTCCTCCTTAATTGACCCCCCATAAACATAATGGACATATCCCAGGAGCTGTGCCAGGCCTCCACGTCTGGTGACTCAATCAGCTGTAACGCATAGAATTCTCTGGCTTATACGCAAAGCAGTAATTGTTTCAAAACATCTCCTACCATGTCACTGATGTGTCATGAAACAGTGTTATTTGACGAAGGCATTGTCGTATAGTTTCTTTGGCCTTTTCCCCCAGCATTGTCCCAGTCATATCTGTGGCAGCAGGAAGAATTAAGTATTCCACAATAGTATGGGACTTGCCTGTCCTAGCCACTCAGTAGCTCACCATATAAGACGCTTCTAGCCCCTTCTTATTAATGGTATCTGTTGCTTTTATACGTATCTTACTACTCGAATGTCATCTTAATTCTCGCTCAAAAATCTCCCGTGGCTTATTTTTCAAATTGGCATGTTTTGTTTCTAAATGTCTGCGCAAGAATTAAGGTTTCATCGAGGTGGAAGATAGTACTTTTGCACATATAACACTGTGGCTGAGTAAAGTGTGGTGGATGAATCAGAATTAGTTGGGTAACATAGATGATTAAGATGTTTTATTAGTATATGTAACGCCCTGGCCATAGAGAGGGGTTTTTTGTTCTTTATTTTGGTTAATTCTGTTACATGGGTGGGCGTTCTATGTTCCTTTTTCTATGTTTTTGTATTTCTTTGTTTTGGGCCGAGTAGGGTTCCTAATCAGAGGCAGATGTCTATCGTTGTCTCTGATTAGTAATCATACTTAGGCAGCCTTTTCCCACCTGTGCTTTGTGGGATCTTGTGTTTGTGTAGCTGCCTGTGAGCAGCCCAGAACGTCACGCTTCGTCTTCATCGGTATTGTTTTGGTGAGTTTTCATATTTATTAAACATGTGGAACTCTAAGCATGCTGCGCCTTGGTCTACTCCTTTAGACGATCGTGACAGAAGATCCCACCACAAGAAGACCAAGCAGCGGAGGAAGGAGAGGCACCAGGAGAAGGACTCATGGACTTTGGAGAAAATGGAGAGGAACGTTCAGGATTCCTGGAGATGGGAGGAATTACTGGACGAAGGTGGACCATGTGCTCAAGCTGGGGATTATCGCCACCCGCAGTGGGAGATCGAGGTGGCGAGAGCTGAGAGGCGCTGGTATGAGGAGAGGGAGCGCAACAGGCACGAGAGGCAGCCCCCCAACATTTTTTGGGGGGGGCACACGGGGAGTGTGGCGGAACCAGGAAGGAATTCTGGGCCAACTCCCCGTGCTTACCGGAAGCAGCGTGGTACTGGTAAGACACCGTGTTATGCTGTGGAGCGCACGGTGTCCCCAGTGCGCGTTCAAAGCCCGGTGCGCTACATACCAGCCCCCCGCAAGTGCCATGCGAGTGCAGGCATCAAGCCAGGGTGGATGGTGCCAGCTCAGCGCGTCTGGTCTCCAGTGCGCCTCCTCGGTCCAGGTTATCCTGCGCCGGCGTTGCGCACTGTGTCTCCAGAGCGCTGGGAGGGTCCAGTTCGCCCAATGCCTGCTCTCCGCCCGTGCCGGGCCAAAGTGGGCATTCAGCCTGGAGTGTGGGTAAAGAGCGTCCGTACCAGAACTCCAGTGCTCTCCCACAGCCTGGTTTATCCTGTGCCTCCTCCTCGGACCAGGCCTCCAGTGGGTCTCCCCATCCTGGTCCGTCCTGTGCCACCTCCCAGGACCAGGCCTCCAGTGGGTCTCCCCATCCTGGTCAGTCCTGTGCCTGCTCCACGGACCAGGTCTCCAATGGGTCTCCCCATCCTGGTCTGTCCTGTGCCACCTCCCAGGACTAGGCCTCCAGTGGGTCTCCCCATCCTGGTCAGTCCTGTGCCTGCTCCACGGACCAGGTCTCCAGTGGGTCTCCCCATCCTGGTCCGTCCTGTGCCACCTCCCAGGACTAGGCCTCCAGTGGGTCTCCCCATCCTGGTCCGTCCTGTGCCACCTCCCAGGACTAGGCCTCCAGTGGGTCTCGCCAGTCCGGAGCCGCCAGAGCTGCCCGCCAGTCCGGAGCCGCCAGAGCTGCCCGCCAGTCAGGAGCCGCCAGAGCCGCCCGCCAGTCAGGAGCCGCCAGAGCCGCCCGCCAGTCAGGAGCCGCCAGAGCCGCCCGCCAGTCAGGAGCTGCCAGAGCCGCCCGCCAGAGCCGCCCGCCTGTCCGGAGCCGCCAGAGCCGCCCGCATGTCCGGAGCCGCCAGAGCCGCCCGCATGTCCGGAGCCGCCAGAGCCGCCCGGAAGCCCGGAGCCGCCAGGGCCGCCCGGCAGCCCGGAGCCGCCAGGGCCGCCCGCCAGCCCGGAGCCGCCAGGGCCGCCCGCCAGCCCGGAGCCGCCAGAGCCGCCAGGGTCGCCCACCAGCCGGGCGCAGCCAGGGACACCCGCCAGCCGGGCGCAGCCAGGGTCGCCCGCCAGTAGGGCGCAGCCAGAATCGCCCACCAGCCGGGCGCAGCCAGGGTCACCCACCAGTCCTCCGGCGCAGCTAGGGGTGCCACCTAAGTGGCCGAAGCCAAGGGTGGAGCGGGGTCCACGTCCCGCACCCGAGCCGCCGCCGTAGGAAGGCCCACCCGGACCCTCCCCTTCAGAGTCAGGTTTTGCGGCCGGAGTCCGCACCTTTGGGGGGGGGGTACTGTAACGCACTGGCCATAGAGAGGGGTTTTTTGTTCTTTATTTTGGTTAGGCCAGGGTGTTACATGGGTGGACGTTGTATGTTCCTTTTTCTATGTTTTTGTATTTCTTTGTTTTGGGCCGAGTAGGGTTCCTAATCAGAGGCAGCTGTCTATCGTTGTCTCTGATTAGGAATCATACTTAGGCAGCCTTTTCCCACCTGTGCTTTGTGGTATCTTGTGATTTGTGTAGCTGCCTGTGAGCAGCCCAGAACGTCACGCTTCGTCTTCATCGGTATTGTTTTGGTGAGTTTTCATATTTATTAAACATGTGGAACTCGAAGCATGCTGCGCCTTGGTCTACTCCTTTAGACGATCGTGACAGTATAATATGCTTATGTGAGATACTTGTCATTAGAAAGGGTCCTTTGGACTCTGGTATGTTTCAGTTGCACGTTTCCCTTAGCTGGGGCTCAGTCACTTGGGGCCCAGAGAGGGGAGAGGTCAGACTTGTCTTTTATATGGGAATGTGTCTTTACCTATTCTTAAACCATGTGAAGGGATGGCGTGATTAATGGGGAACCAATTTTTTGTCTCCACAATGTCTGTGCGCAGGTCACTCCCCTCAGTGAGCTTGTCCAGGAGTGGGAACAAGAGGTGTTTTACTGAGGATGGGTCTCTATGAGATAGCACTGACAGAGGAGATTTATGTTGTATTTTGATGAGAACGCCTAAAAAGCATTCCAGAGGACATGAGCTAATAGTTTTGTTCAATACCGTACCAGGGAGGGACGGTTCTAGGGAGACCAGACACCGGTCTATATAATGAACCCTGTTGACATAGCAGTTACTGTCTGCTGTGTTTTATTGATATCTGTCATACAAAACTTAACCTTTGTGAACTGTTACTAAGATTTGTGGTTCGTCAATATACGTTGAATGGGGTGTATCTTTGCTATAAAATATCTCTGCAGCCATTGTGTAATCACCTTATTCAATGGTTCATTCGAGAGAGTGCATTATTGAAGGCCAAAGAGCTTTTGCAAAAGTATCTTAATTATTAAAGATGGAGTTAACTCGGACTGGTGTGTTTGTAACTCTCCTCATTTGGTAATGCAGAAATTAGCCACCACAAAAGGCACTACTCCCAATATAAGTGAACCCCAAATCAATGTAGTTCTCATCATATTTGCACCTCTTCGATGGTCCAATGTTCCTGTCTGTTGTTCGGTGCTTTCCCGGGTAAGGGGGCAGTAGCTCTTCGGCTGCATCAGATTCACAACTGTCAGTGTCCATGCTAGCTGGACTAACAACAAATGTAGTATTACTGATGCTAGCATTGGATGTGCTCGTGGAAGCAGAACAACTTGTGTCGTCGAACAGGTGCAGGTATAGTACTACTGGTAGTAGCCTTACTTTTTAACCATTTATCAATATTCGAGCAAACGGAATGAGCAGCAGCTACGTTTGGCTACATACGGACCGTTAGTGGAATACCCGCGAGAGAGTAACGGTTAATGTCATTGGATGTTAATTATTTGACTAGGCTACCTGTATGTGACATTGTGTTGCTGTTTTGCTGAACACTAGATGGTTTCATTTGATTTTTGGCAGTGAAACGAGGCTACTCAGGCGAGAAGAAAATCTCACCCAAATGTATAGCCCCATTGGAAAATATAAATGGACTGTTTGAAAACGTGAAAGGAAATGTGAATCACATTTTTATTTGGCGTACCCCCGACGGGCATACCTGCCCTAGCAGGTATTCCCACATCAGCGCCACAGGTAACTTCCACAAAGCTATGGACCATTTGAGAGACAAGAAGGGTCTTCTACACCATTAAAAGGAACTTAAAACATGACATCCCAATTAGGATCTGGCAAAAAATACTTCAATCAGTTATAGAACCCATTGCCCTCTATGGTTGTGAGGTCTGGGGTCCCTCACCAACCAATAATTCACAAAATGGGATAAACACCCACTTGAGACTCTGTATGCAGAATTCTGCAAAAATATTATTTGCGTACAACGCAAAACCCCAAACAATCCATGTAGAGCAGAATTAGGACTACAGTATAACTGGCAGTTATCAAAATCCAGAGAAGACAACCACCTTCAAGGAAGCGATGCCTATACGTTTATTCCACCACAAAGCCCTCACCTACAGAGTAAGGAAGCTAGAGAAGAGTCCCCTCAGCCAGCTGGTTCTGGCGCTCTGTTCATGAACACAAATAGACCCAACAGGGCCCCAGGACAGCAGCACAATTAGTCCCAACCAAATTCTGAGAGATTATGAGAAAGCAGTACACACTGGAAAGAATCAACCAAAAAACGGAGCAAATTGGAATGATATCTGGCCCTAAACAGAGAGTACACAGTGGCAGAATACCTGACCACCGTGACCAACCCAAAATGAAGAAAATCCTTGACTCAGTGAGCATAACCTTGTTATTGAGAGAGACCGCGGTAGGCAGACCTGGCTCTCAAGAGAAGACAGGCTATGTACCCACTGCCCACAAAAGGAGGTGGAAACTGAGCTGCACTTTCTCACCTCCTGCCAAATGTATGACCACATGAGAGATACATATTCCCCAATGATCACACAGGCCCACAAATAATTTAAAAACAAATCAAACATTGATAAACTCCCATATCTGTTAGGCAAAATACCTCAGTGTGCAATAACAGCAGCAATGTGTGTGGCTTGTTGCCATGAGAAAAGGGGAACCAGTGGAGGACAAACAACATTGCAAATACCACCGATGTTTATCTGTTTATTTATCTTCCCCTACTATTCGTACTCCAACTATTTGCACATAGCTGATAATATAACACAAATGTCTTTATCTTTTTGAAACCTTTGTTAAATTAGTTTCTTCTCACTTTTGTTTATTTCACATGCTTTGGCAATGTAAACACGTTTCCCAATGCCAATAAAGCTCCTTTGAATTGAGAGAGAGAGCGAGAGAGAGAGAAAGATCCTTACAAGGGTTATATAAATGTTACAAGGTGATATGAACACAGCAAATGAACTAACGTTTTTCTCCTTAGGCCCTGAAAAGTGTTTTAGAGTTCCTAAACTAAAGCTGGCAGGGCATGGTTTAGAGGTAAGACAAAATACAGTGGTTCCTTGTAAGGATCCATCTAGAAACCCTTCCGGGCTCATTCATCTGTCATCTAGCGTTAATGCTAGGTCCTGGTCCTTCCACCTGTTTCCCTGTGTTGCTGCCCAAATGGCACCCTATACCCTACTGAGTGCACCACTTTATACCAAGGCCCATAGGGTCCAAAATAATGCACTACATGTGGAATAGGGTGCTATTTGGGATGCAGTATCAGTCTAATACTACACAGATGTTTGTCTGACGTCGTTGCAGGGCTGTGGGAAGGGGGCTGGGGTGAGAGGCTGGGTGATAGTGTTTTACATGTAGCACCCATGTACTCTGGGTTTGCATCACAAATGGCACCCAATTCACTACATAGTGCCGTTAGTTTGACCAGAGCCCCTGTCAAAAGTAGTGCTTTATATAAGGAATAGAGCGCCATTTTCGATGCAAGAAGGGAGTACTTTACATCCACCACCAGTAAGTGTTCTCTGGTGCAGCCAGGGTGTACTTTACATCCACCACCAGTAAGTGTTCTCTGGTGCAGCCAGGGTGTACTTTACATCCACCACCAGTAAGTGTTCTCTGGTGCAGCCAGGGTGTACTTTACATCCACCACCAGTAAGTGTTCTCTGGTGCAGCCAGGGTGTACTTTACATCCACCACCAGTAAGTGTTCTCTGGTGCAGCCAGGGTGTACTTTACATCCACCACCAGTAAGTGTTCTCTGGTGCAGCCAGGGTGTACTTACATCCACCACCAGTAAGTGTTCTCTGGTGCAGCCAGGGTGTACTTTACATCCACCACCAGTAAGTGTTCTCTGGTGCAGCCAGGGTGTACTTTACATCAACCACCAGTAAGTGTTCTCTGGTGCAGCCAGGGTGTACTTTACATCCACCACCAGTAAGTGTTCTCTGGTGCAGCCAGGGTGTACTTTACATCCACCACCAGTAAGTGTTCTCTGGTGCAGCCAGGGTGTACTTTACATCCACCACCAGTAAGTGTTCTCTGGTGCAGCCAGGGTGTCCTTTACATCAACCACCAGTAAGTGTTCTCTGGTGCAGCCAGGGTGTCCTTTACATCCACCACCAGTAAGTGTTCTCTGGTGCAGCCAGGGTGTACTTTACATCCACCACCAGTAAGTGTTCTCTGGTGCAGCCAGGGTGTACTTTACATCCACCACCAGTAAGTGTTCTCTGGTCCATCTGGAGATTTGTGTGTAATGTCCAATGTGGTACCATGGAGGAATTAATGTCTCTCTCTCTCTCTCTCTCTCTCTCTCTCTCTCTCTCTCTCTCTCTCCCCTTCTCTCTCTCCCCCTCTCCCTCTCTCCCCCTCCTCCTCTCCCCTCCCTCTCTCTCTCTCTCTCTCCCCCTCTCCCCTTCTCTCTTCCCCTCTCTCCCCCTCTCGCCCTCTCTCTCTCCCCCTCTCGCCCTCTCTCTCTCCCCCTCTCGCCCCCTCTCTCCTTCTCTCTCTCCCCCTCTCCCTCCCTCTCTCTCCCTCTCTCTTTCCCTCTCTCCCTCTCACCCTCTCTCCCCCTCCCTCTCTCTTCTACCCCCCAAGTTCCCCTGTGACCATCACGCAACATCCTAAGAATTAGTAAAATAAAAGTACTAAAAAGGTCCTGACATGGTCCTCTATGATGTTCTGGAAACTTAGAGGGACCACGACAAAGGTCAACCAGAGAACAATCCCTTGAGGCGGTTACGCAACGTTCTTAGAAAGCCAGAGGGATAACATCGCAACAAACCGTTAAGGGACCTAATGGGAATGTCGCTGAATGTCCTCAGGAAGAGCTCTGTTTTCTGGGATGTTACTGAGAACCCACTGTGATGGAGCATGTTACTGAGAACCCACTGTGATGGAGCATGTTACTGAGAACCCACTGTGATGGAGCGTATTAATGAGAACCCACTGTGATGGAGCATGTTACTGAGAACCAAGTCTGTTGGAGCATGTTACTGAGAACCCACTGTGATGGAGCATGTTACTGAGAACCCACTGTGATGGAGCGTGTTACTGAGAACCCACTGTGTTGGAGCATCTTACTGAGAACCCACTGTGATGGAGCATGTTACTGAGAACCAAGTCTGTTGGAGCATGTTACTGAGAACCCACTGTGATGGAGCATGTTACTGAGAACCCACTGTGATGGAGCATGTTACTGAGAACCCACTGTGATGGAGCATGTTACTGAGAACCCACTGTGTTGGAGCGTGTTACTGAGAACCCACTGTGTTGGAGCATGTTACTGAGAACCCACTGTCTTAGAGCATGTTACTGAGAACCCACTGTGATGGAGCATGTTACTGAGAACCCACTGTGATGGAGCATGTTACTGAGAACCCACTGTGATGGAGCGTGTTACTGAGAACCCACTGTGTTGGAGCATGTTACTGAGAACCAAGTCTGTTGGAGCATGTTACTGAGAACCCACTGTGATGGAGCATGTTACTGAGAACCCACTGTGATGGAGCGTGTTACTGAGAACCCACTGTGTTGGAGCATCTTACTGAGAACCCACTGTGATGGAGCATGTTACTGAGAACCAAGTCTGTTGGAGCATGTACTGAGAACCCACTGTGATGGAGCATGTTACTGAGAACCCACTGTGATGGAGCATGTTACTGAGAACCCACTGTGATGGAGCATGTTACTGAGAACCCACTGTGATGGAGCATGTTACTGAGAACCCACTGTGTTGGAGCATGTTACTGAGAACCCACTGTGATGGAGCATGTTACTGAGAACCCACTGTGTGGGTTACTGAGAACCCACTGTGGTGGAGCGCGTTACTGAGAACCCACAGGTGATGGAACATGTTACTGAGAACCCACTGTGTTGGAGCATGTTACTGAGAACCCACTGTGATGGAACATGTTACTGAGAACCCACTGTGGTGGAGAGTGTTACTGAGAACCCACTGTGGTGGAGCGTGTTACTGAGAACCCACTGTGGTGGAGCATGTTACTGAGAACCCACTGTGGTGGAGCGTGTTACTGAGAACCCACTGTGTGGATTACTGAGAACCCACTGTGTTGGAGCGTGTTACTGAGAACCCACTGTGTTGGAGCATGTTACTGAGAACCCACTGTGATGGAGCATGTTACTGAGAACCCACTGTGTTGGAGCATGTTACTGAGAACCCACTGTGTTGGAAAATGTTACTGAGAACCCACTGTGGTGGAGCGTGTTACGGAGAACCCACTGTGTTGGAGCGTGTTACTGAGAACCCACTGTGTTGGAGCGTGTTACTGAGAACCCACTGTGTTGGAGCACGTTACTGAGAACCCACTGTGATGGAACATGTTACTGAGAACCCACTGTGATGGAACATGTTACTGAGAACCCACTGTGGTGGAGCGTGTTATTGAGAACCCACTGTGATGGAACATGTTACTGAGAACCCACTGTGTTGGAGCATGTTACTGAGAACCCACTGTGTTGGAACATGTTACTGAGAACCCACTGTGATGGAGCATGTTACTCAGAACCCACTGTGTGGATTACTGAGAACCCACTGTGTTGGAGCGTGTTACTGAGAACCCACTGTGTTGGAGCATGTTACTGAGAACCCACTGTGTTGGAGCATGTTACTGAGAACCCACTGTGATGGAGCATGTTACTGAGAACCCACTGTGTTGGAAAATGTTACTGAGTCAGTTCACATGATTGATCTTAACGTGTTTTTGGCTGTTGTTGATGATAACATTGGGCCTCTGACATGTGACTAGTCAGCTGTTGTTGATGATAACATTGGGCCTCTGACATGTGACTAGTCAGCTGTTGTTGATGATAACATTGGGCCTCAGACATGTAACTCACTCAGCTGTTTTTGATGATAACATTGGGCCTCTGACATGTAACTAGTCAGCTGTTGTTGATGATAACATTGGGCCTCTGACATGTAACTAGTCAGCTGTTGTTCATGATAACATTGGGCCTCAGACATGTAACTCACTCAGCTGTTTTTGATGATAACATTGGGCCTCTGACATGTGACTAGTCAGCTGTTGTTGATGATAACATTGGGCCTCTGACATGTGACTAGTCAGCTGTTGTTGATGATAACATTGGGCCTCAGACATGTAACTAGTCAGCTGTTGTTGATGATAACATTGGGCCTCTGACATGTGACTAGTCAGCTGTTGTTGATGATAACATTGGGCCTCAGACATGTAACTCACTCAGCTGTTTTTGACGATAACACTGGGCCTCTGACATGTAACTAGTCAGCTGTTGTTGATGATAACATTGGGCCTCTGACATGTAACTAGTCAGCTGTTGTTCATGATAACATTGGGCCTCAGACATGTAACTCACTCAGCTGTTTTTGATGATAACATTGGGCCTCTGACATGTGACTAGTCAGCTGTTGTTGATGATAACATTGGGCCTCAGACATGTAACTAGTCAGCTGTTGTTGATGATAACATTGGGCCTCTTACATGTAACTAGTCAGCTGTTGTTCATGATAACATTGGGCCTCAGACATGTAACTAGTCAGCTGTTGTTGATGATAACATTGGGCCTCTGACATGTAACTAGTCAGCTGTTGTTGATGATAACATTGGGCCTCAGACATGTAACTCACTCAGCTGTTTTTGATGATAACATTGGGCCTCTGACATGTGACTAGTCAGCTGTTGTTGATGATAACATTGGGCCTCAGACATGTAACTCACTCAGCTGTTGTTGATGATAACATTGGGCCTCTGACATGTAACTAGTCAGCTGTTGTTGATGATAACATTGGGCCTCAGACATGTAACTCACTCAGCTGTTTTTGATGATAACATTGGGCCTCAGACATGTAACTAGTCAGCTGTTGTTGATGATAACATTGGGCCTCTGACATGTAACTAGTCAGCTGTTGTTGATGATAACATTGGGCCTCAGACATGTAACTAGTCAGCTGTTGTTGATGATAACATTGGGCCTCTTACATGTAACTAGTCAGCTGTTGTTCATGATAACATTGGGCCTCTGACATGTAACACTGCTACTACCAGCTGTACATGGTGAAGGGAACACTGCCACTACCAGCTGTATGTTACTAAGACATGGTGAAGGGAACACAGCCACTACCAGCTGTATGTTACTAAGACATGGTGAAGGGAACACTGCCACTACCAGTTGTATGTTACTAAGACATGGTGAAGGGAACACTGCCACTACCAGCTGTATGTTACTAAGACATGGTGAAGGGAACACTGCTACTACCAGCTGTATGTTACTAAGACATGGTGAAGGGAACACTGCCACTACCAGCTGTATGTTACTAAGACATGGTGAAGGGAACACTGCCACTACCAGCTGTATGTTACTAAGACATGGTGAAGGGAACACTGCCACTACCAGCTGTATGTTACTAAGACATGGTGAAGGGAACACTGCTACCATCAATCTCCCCATCCAAGGTCCATGAACTGAGGAGTGAATTGAAGTGAAGAGGGGTATTCAGTAACTTTTGGAGGACAGTAGAAGCTCATCAAATAGCTTCTTTATTGTTAAAACGAATGACTTGTTACTAATACATGTCCAGCTGGCGATTACAACCTGATATTGCACAACCTTAACCTTTTTGCCTAATTTTCTCAGAAGTAGCTCTTCTTCCTAAGCCTGTATTCCCTCTACTAGACCTAGAGTCCAGCTGTATACTAGTTATACATGTCCATCTACCACCAGCTGGATGTAAGTACCTAACATATCATGTGGCCAGTTGTGTATGTTTCAGTCATAACCTTTGCCTTTCTGCTTTTAAAGGAGTACCTGCTTCTACAAAGATATTTGTTGAAGCCTGAATCCCCCTACTGGACCTTGTTGATAAGAGAATCACGGAGGAACAGAGAGAACGGAGGTCCTGCACAATGAAGCCTTGTGTCCTTTTCTATACCTGTCATTACAGAGAACCATTATACCTGCATGTCAGAGTTTTCCTGCCCTGAGATATAGTAAAGGCAATCGGTAGTAAAGTCTCTCTTCAACAATTAGATTTACATTTATTTTACAAATGTAACAGTTTGAGATGATGATGTTGTTGCACAGGGAAATAAAATCAAGGCCTGCATTTTAGACCATGTTTAATTCATTACACAGTTACTTTAAAAAAAGTATTGGGGGAACTTTCAGTTTTCCCCGGAGGGAAAAAGAGTTGACTCTGTAAATATAGACGTGCGTCTACAGTCATAAAAGAGATATTTCATACATGGTGTGTACATTGGCTTGTGGCGGCCAGTCCGTTTAACTGAAGCACACAGTTCCCTTTCCTAGGTAGCTACACTCTCACCCCACTAGCCCCTCTACTGACCTCAAACACTGGCCTGATTCTCTGGGCTTCTTGTTTAAACAGACATTTGCTGCAAACTGTAGTTTATAGCCTGGTACCAGATCTGTTTGTGCTGTCTCGCTTACAATATATGGTTGTTGATGGCAAGATGTTTAGTTAAAAGCATGAGCGGATGCACACAACATTTGTTGTAGAGTTGCTGACTAACGAAGAGTAAAATGTACGCAAATAAAGAAAGTCCCTCTATATATATATATACTCTCAACAATTATTTTGGTAAACCTAACCAACGTTTCAGCAACACAGTACCTTCTTCTGGGGCAGATAATGAATGGTTGAACCAGGTTAGCAACACAGTACCTTCTTCAGGGGATAATGAATGGTTGAACCAGGTTAGCAACACAGTACCTTCTTCAGGGGATAATGAATGGTTGAACCAGGTTAGCAACACAGTACCTTCTTCAGGGGATAATGAATGGTTGAACCAGGTCAGCAACACAGTACCTTCTTCAGGGGATAATGAATGGTTGAACCAGGTTAGCAACACAGTACCTTCTTCAGGGGATAATGAATGGTTGAACCAGGTCAGCAACACAGTACCTTCTTCAGGGGATAATGAATGGTTGAACCAGGTCAGCAACACAGTACCTTCTTCAGGGGATAATGAATGGTTGAACCAGGTCAGCAACACAGTACCTTCTTCAGGGGATAATGAATGGTTGAACCAGGTTAGCAACACAGTACCTTCTTCAGGGGATAATGAATGGTTGAACCAGGTTAGCAACACAGTACCTTCTTCAGGGGATAATGAATGGTTGAACCAGGTCAGCAACACAGTACCTTCTTCAGGGGATAATGAATGGTTGAACCAGGTTAGCAACACAGTACCTTCTTCAGGGGCAGATAATGAATGGTTGAACCAGGTTATGTAGACTAACAGTGCAATTTGTGCAACCAATGAACAGTGAGGGGTGTGTCATAGTAATTAGGGTGATGAGGATGAAAAAGTACAACTGTTAAAAAAACAATCGTTTACAGCATATTGAATCCATGTTTTTGACAAGATAGAACAAACAGATCTGGAACCAGGCTACAAGCTCTAACCTACAGGAAGTATATTCTCATGCTAACCAATTACATGCAGCATTCTGAGATCAGGGCTCAGCGCTTTTATACCGTAGAGTAATACTGGACAACTTCTTACTTGGCTAGTTTAACTTTGTTAGTTTTAACTTGGGTAATTTTATTGACATCATTTTTATATATTTAACTAGATAAGTTACTGAGAACAATTTATGTAGATGTCCCTAGAGACCAGCCAGGGTATTCTACCTTGTTGTTTTTAGTTGCTAAAGTAACGTTGGTGAGACTGTTGAGACAGGGAGCTTTCGCTTGACTGCTAAATTCTCTGTTGGTGAACCTTGGTGACTAGACTCCCTGTGGTTTCTACCACTACAACATCCACCCAAGTCTGCTTACATTCAAGTTCCCCTTTTAGATGGAGACAGAACACCACTATAAGAGAGAAAAAGCTCCTTTCCAAGCACCAACGTTTTTAGTAAACATTACTGTCTAAAGCAGTGGTTCCCAACTCCAGTACGCAAGCACCCCCAACAGAACAAAGTTTATTATTGCCCCGGACAAAAAACAGATGTGCTTGTCTTAGGCTACAATACAAATGTATACTGTTGGGGGAACAACTGGTCTAAAGCTGTAAAAAAAATACAATCATTTAAAGGTTGGAATTGGAACCTCCAGTATATTGACGTAAAACAAGCCTTTATGATTTAACATTATCCCCAGATGTTCCTTTCTCTGTAAAAGAAAATACATCATAGCTCCTTGATACGGAGGGGTAGATTTATTCAATATTGTTCTGTCCCTGTAGAGGTCAGTGTACGACCACATACCAAACGCTGTGATTTTCTCTCCCGTCACGCGCTGTTCAAGTTTAGATCCAATGTCGCTTTCAATAGACAATTCCAATAATAGTGGTTGGTTCCCACTGTTCCTGCCCTGGAATCACTGTGACAGTAACACATCATATAAACTTCTAGAACACCTCAACACACTATTGAAACTCCATTGTGACATCTCAATGATGAAAATGAACGTTAGGCCTATTTTCCACCCTGCCACATGCCAGGACCCATTGTGTTGACAGATATATTAGTAGTTATAGGATGGCTGTGCTGCAGTTACACTGAGCCCATGCTGCCAGGTAAACACCACTTCCTCTTCATAAGTGGGTAACAAACCATTTAATCTTGGCTCTGTGGTCCCTTCTAACACAGCATCTGGCATATTTGCAGGATGGCCAAAACCATAGCTTAAAATAGTCAGATGCCCCCCCCACCACCTATGTGCTCCTGCTTCTGTGTATAGGTCCTCCCAATGCTAGAGAGGTAGGGGATAGGGAGTGGGGGGTAGGGTAGGGTACGGGGTAGGGTAGGGTAGGGGGAAGGGTAGGGGGGAGGGTAGGGGTAAGATAGGGGGGTAGTACTCTTGGGCCCTTAATTATCACAGTAGAAAAATAATCCTGGTCTTTCTTATACTTGCCACCATCTGCATGGGTTGTTCTATGCTTGCTTCCTGATTTTCAATAGCACGGAAGTGTGAGGCATTATCTCTTCAAAGAGATGTGTGGCCCAGCAGCACTAATCCTTGGTTAATGGGGACCGGGAGCAACAGACCCAAACAAGACCAGGACCGACACATCCGCCTCACGGTTTTATCTAGATCATTCTTCTTTGGCCAATTTAAAATGTTGGGTCTGATGTTTTAAAAATATAAAAAAATCAATAGGTGTTCGTTGTTTTAGAAATGTGGCAATCATCTCTTTTGGAAAAACATATTACAAATTCAACCTGACAACACAGAAATGTCTTAATACTTACAGTACAATGTCATTATAATTGCTCAAAGAGGAACTTCAATGATGAGCAGACCGGCCTGCTGTACAGGATGAGGGGTTAGGGTCAAGGGGAAGGTCTAGGGACAGAATGGGTACCGGCTGAACTGTTTGTGTTCTGGCTGACTCTGAGCTAAAACTCAGCCTCAGCCCTCCCTGGTGGACATTTATTTTTATTTATAAAATATATATTTTTTTTTACCTTGGCAAGTCAGTTAAGAACAAATTCTTATTTACAATGACGGCCTACACCGGCCAAACCCCGACAATGCTGGGCCAGTTGTACGCCACCCTATGGGACTCCCAATCGGGGCTGGTTGTGATACAGCCTGGATTCGAACCAGGGTCTAGTAGTGACACCTCTAGCACTGAGATGCAGTGCCTTAGACTCCTGCACCACTCGGGAGCCCCGAAGAGAAAACTTGATCAGAATTGCCGGTCTGTTATTGCTCTCACAAGCCTCCTAATTCCAGAACCAAGGGGAAACCTCACTCCTCCTATTACTGCAATGTTAACCTTTCATAGACTCTGTCTGTGTACGAGTTGTGACCTGGCAAGAAGGTGAAAAACTGAAACATTTGATTCAATGTAGTCATAATAATATAGAATATGATTTGTCAGAACACAAACTAACTGACTTAAAATATGGTTGGAATTTAGAATTTAACCTTGGAAGGAAGTGTGTCATATTAGCTTCCACCATATTCTGTGTCATAGTTCGTTGTAAGCAATATGCTCAGGCTTAATGCAAAGTAGCTTTCAATTAAGGTTTTCAGCGTGGCAAAGTCAAATATTTGCTGTGATACAGACACAATTAATTGGGATTAATATAGTGAAACAGGGATGTTGTTGTCTCGCACATGTAGACCAGATGCCACTGAGCCTTGGGGATGAAACACGCTTCACTCCCAACTCGCTGATCTCTGGAGCTGTTTTGTAATGATTTAGCAGTTGTTCAAATTATTCAGACGTTACAGTTTGCGCTGTGTGACCTGTCAACGCTAGTTACAAAATGGATGAGGTTGAAGAATTTTGACAAGCCACAATTAGTATTAAAACTACGTATGCTATATAAACAAATGTGGTTGAATTTTAACACTGCTAAAAAATACAATTGGTAAATTGTATGTGTGTGTTTTCATAACAATTCCTAGGTCATAATTGAATTCTATCTCAGAGGGATACACTGTATATAAATAACATAAACATCACTGTTGCATACATTATAAATGTCACTGCTGGAAATGCATGATCTAGATCATACATAAATTATACTAATCAACTGGCTATAGCTCATTGAAATTATATATAGTAAAAAAATCGAACAATTAAACTTGCTCATGTGTAGCCTAATATGCAATCCAATGCATTGTTAACTTTGTATTTATTTATGAAATATTTGATTATTGATTTATTTATTATGTATTCATTATTCAACTATGCACAGATGAAGACAGCTGGTTGATTTCATCTAAATATTACAGAATGTAATTTCTCATTGGATGCTCTTAAAGATCCTTTAAAGCACATGGTGTACAGTGACCCGACACTACTCCCATTAGGAAACCCCTCTCATGTTGCTGGACTATGATTGGTCATTTCTGGATTATTTGTCCTCCTTCCTGCAATATTTATATCCTCAGTAATGGATATCAGGACATAAGTAATGTCTGAAATGGCTCTGAACTCCCTGTGTAGTACACTACTTTTAACCAGGGTCCATAGGGCCCATAGGGCTCTGCTCAAAAGTAGTGCACTATATAGGGAATAGGTTACCATTTCAGACGTAGTTTTCAACTAATTGGAGAAAGGATGTCCCCGCCCAAACCTCAACGAAGAGGCCTGACAATTACCGGCTGGGTAAAAAAAAAGAGCTTGTGTCCGCACCCTATTCCCTACATAGTTCACTACTATTAACCAGGGCTCTGGTCAAAATGAGTGCACTATCTAGGGAATAGGATGCCATTTTGGATACAGCCCCAGAATGTTTGAATTTTCATCGCTTCACCTTTTGGCTAATCATTATTTAGTGATTTTTGGAGTGAAGCATTTAGCTTTTTCCTGCATGACCACGACCGGCTAAATGAAACGGTATGTAAAGTGTGAAGTGGTTAACCTGGTGCTGGTATGTTCTCCCTCATATTGGGGATAAAGTATGCCATCCACGTGTGACAAAGAGAGGGCGATGAAACCCATTCATTCACATGTGGAGGAGCCAATGACCATTCATTATAGAAAACTATTCATTTTAGGACCGTTATAAAAAGTTCATATCTTTCCCTAATTAAGAAAGATGTCTGTTGATCGACACTAGCTCAGTGTAGCTTTCTAGTAAGAGAGCGTTCCAAACGACCACTTCAGACACTTGAAAAGAAGTGGAGGAAATGTATACATTGTTCCATCTACAATTAATATCCCATATGTGTTAATATTTACTATTTACATTGAATCATCTTTGTTTTTCACTGATTTATCGCTGTACAACATGAATAATATACTTGTTGTTGTTGAAAAGCAATGGGCACGTTGTTGACTCCTACTCGGGCTTTGTGTAACACTTTGTAAATAGAATTGTACTTTGTAAACATGTATAAGCTACATTCGGTTAGTGATATTTTCAGCCACATTCACCACTAAAGGAGGGAGAGAATCTATAAATCCAAATCAGACAGACAGTTCCATTCTCTTCCCACACAGCAGTTGACCGTCTCTTTATGATGTAGCAGGCTGCGTCTACAGACACACGGAACACACCAAGACCTGCCTCTCTACTGCTGCTCCACTTCCTTAATGCTTCTCAATTTCCCCCAAAATTCCCATTTATTTTGGTGTCCAGTTTTCAGGAATGGTAACCTTGCTGCTGAGCATTTCATACCATGCAGACGATAGAGTGGTGAAGATTGATGGCAGTGGCTTGTCAGAAAGATGTGTTTGTTTCTAGGTGATCTGTCACAGTACGAGGCGACTTGGGCCTGAGCCTCGTGGCGGTTGTCTTTCTGTTTCACTTCAAACACAGAAACACAATGGGACAAAACCAAATATCTGCACACGGTACCAGTAGGTTGTTACTATATACATAATCTCAGTACCACTGTTGTACGTGCTGCTACCTTCACTGATAGGGAGTGACAGGTTGAACATCTAGTAAAAAAATAAAAGATAAACATTTGGGTTTGTATACTAAATCAAACAATATTTAAGTTAGAGACAAAAATGTAGACAGAAATTCACAACTATTTTAATAACCTGCAGGGGACAGTGTGTTGGTTTGTACTGAATACAGCGCGTACCAGACCCATATCTTGAACATCTATTATATCTCTGTTGGAAGGCTTTTATTCACAGAGCTCTACTGTACACCATATCGTTTCTCTCTCTTCTGCCTATATACAGCCTATTTTACTTGACTTCATGTATTATACAAAGTGTTCAGATCAAGGATTATATTTCCCCCCACCAATTCCATCAGTCAATTCTCTGGGCCCTCCAGGGCATTCATCATTCTGACAGTTGCAGATAAGGCAATTATTTTCTTCTAGCAACTACAAAATGTAGACAAGTGCCTCGGTGACATGTCTGTCTGTTTGAGGAGGAACCACAGAAATGTTTTTGGTTTTTACTTCAATCGTATAGCCGTATAGTGGTTGATGGCATATCATCTACCACATGATATTCAATAGTACTGTAAAAACAAATGTTATGATCCTATATGTATCCATATATCTGTGTTTCTAATATACTCTAGCATTTTGCTCTTACTATAACATGCAGGGCAATGTACCAATTCATATCAAACCAGATATAAACTGTAATTACATATGGTATTATTAATCTAATTATCATTTCAAATTGACAAAACAAGTTCACATTAAATACGTTTTTTCCCCGAATGCCTTGTAGTATTGAGGTATAGGCTGAGATTGTTCACATCTTATTTTTACATCTCTTACTCTAATATTATTGTTGATAGTATCTAATACTTTAAATTCATTTTCAAATGTGTTCTTCTCCTACATAAAATAAATCATATTTTCAAGGAGATTTTCCTGTCCATGAAGAAAAATGTCAACGACCAAATAACAGTTTATGCTTGATGCACATAATCACAAGCCCCACGCTTTTCCGTAGTTCCATTGGTGACCTCCGTAGGTAGTAGAGGCCTGGACTAACTGGTAGTCTGTCTCTGTATGTGATCCTCTCTCTAAACCCCTGGAGGGCAGCAAAAGACTTTGGTAAAGCCAGCTGCACACTCCTCTGTCTGGATGGCTGCAGTCTAGGCAGACCGCAGAAGGCGGTCCCCGAACCCCGGCCCACAGTCACCAACCCACCCACGGTCTAGACTCAGCCTCTACGATGACATGTAGGTTGCTGATAACTCAGCCTTAACACGTCTCAGCCTTTACGATGACATGTAGGTTGCTGATAACTCAGCCTTAATGTCTCTTACGCTAATGTTGACTCCAACATCTGAGCATAATATCATTTGTCCTTGATTGTTTTCTTAGATGTATTTATTATTTTAGGCTACATTGAATAACAGAGAAATTTCTTAGAATAAAAAATAAAAAAAAGGTATTTGTTTAAGTTGACATTACATCTGGGAATATATATTTCCAATATTGTTGTAGCTTGTTTTCAAGAGTTTTAACAGTGATTCTTAAATGGATCACAAATTCATAATAGAACAGTCTCAGTAGAAAAGGTTCCATGTTTTTGGAAGCTGTCTACTAATATATTTCAGTCCTGCTGGAGATATTTTTCCTGTAAAATATGAACCTCTGAATAGTCTTCACCAACCAAACTAAATGACCATCTTAGTTGTAGTAATTCAACAGTTAATAAAAAGTCATGAATTGAAAGTAATTTATTTTCTGGAATAGAGTTACAAATACATTATTAGACAGTCTTAATCGTTAGTTAGAAAATGATATATCCACAAGACATAAAGCAAGAGACAAGAAGAAAGAGCGCAAGAGAACAACAGAAAAATAGACAATTTGTTCGATGCAGAAAACTGAGTTTTCACGGTCTTCAAATCAAGGACTGTAAAACCTCGCTTTAATGGTAAATACAGAGTACTCACTACTATAATAATGATAAATATGGAGTACTCCCACTACTATAACAATTATAAATACAGAGTACTCACTTTTAGAATAATGAGAAATACAGTGTTCACTACTATAATAACGATAAATACAGAGTATTCACTACTATAATAATGATAAATATGGAGTACTCCCACTACTATAACAATTATAAATACAGAGTACTCACTTTTAGAATAATGAGAAATACAGTGTTCACTACTATAATAACGATAAATACAGAGTATTCACTACTATAATAATGATAAATATGGAGTACTCCCACTACTATAACAATTATAAATACAGAGTACTCACTTTTAGAATAATGATAAATACAGTGTTCACTACTATAATAATGATAAATACAGAGTATTCACTACTATAATAATGATAAATACAGAGTATTCACTACTGTAAAATTGATAAATGCAGAGTATTCAGTACTATAATAATGATAAATACAGAGTATTCACTACTATAAAAATGATAAATACAGAGTATTCACTATTATAATAATGATAAATACAGAGTATTCACTACTATAATAATGATAAATACAGAGTATTCACTACTATAATAATGATAAATACAGAGTACTCACACTACTATAATAATGAGCATGATCTGCCGTAGATGCCACACTTTGGACATTGTGGGGAACAGAACTCAGGCTGATAAAAGCTAGAGAGTAGCAGCAGGAGGAGAAGAAGTCTGTGAAGCGAGAGAGCAGGAGGAGAGGAAGTCTGAAGCGAAAGAACAGGAGGAGAGGAAGTCTGAAGCAAGAGAGCAGGAGGAGAGGAAGAGTGAAGTGAGAGAGCAGGAAGAGAGGAAGAGTGAAGCGAGAGAGCAGGAGGAGAGGAAGAGTGAAGCGAGAGAGCAGGAAGAGAGGAAGAGTGAAGCGAGAGAGCAGGAAGAGAGGAAGAGTGAAGCGAGAGAGCAGGAGGAGAGGAAGAGTGAAGCGAGAGAGCAGGAAGAGAGGAAGAGTGAAGCGAGAGAGCAGGAAGAGAGGAAGAGTGAAGTGAGGGAGCAGGAAGAGAGGAAGAGTGAAGCGAGAGTGCAGGAAGAGAGGAAGAGTGAAGTGAGAGAGCAGGAAGAGAGGAAGAGTGAAGCGAGAGAGCAGGAGGAGAGGAAGAGTGAAGCGAGAGAGCAGGAAGAGAGGAAGAGTGAAGCGAGAGAGCAGGAAGAGAGGAAGAGTGAAGTGAGAGAGCAGGAAGAGAGGAAGAGTAAAGCGAAAGAGCAGGAGGACAGGAAGAGAGGAAGGGTGTGACGTGCAGCACCAGGACCAGGTTAGCTGGAGGTCTGGAAGTCTGTCACTAGATGAAAGTGGGAACTTGTCCTCCATCGCTGTCAGCACGTTTTAATGTGAACGTTCACCACAACTGATTGTTGAGTCGGGCCAAGTTATCCCCCCACAGCTCCACCCTGAAAACTTTCCCAGACAGAGTGTCTGATAGATTAATAGTTTAATTATTAATCTGTCGTTAATTCCTTTACAATAACATTGCTATCAAATTACCGGGGAATTTAGGCAAGGTCTGACCAGAGCTGCAGATCATGGGTCAAGGGAAAATGTTAAGGCACTTTAAAAAAAATGTCAGATCACCAAGGTGTATTTAAAGAATTAAAAGCTAGAATTATTTTTCAAAGACAATTCTTTTTTTTCTTCCGTTTTCACCACAGAGGTCATTCGTGGCGATTTAAAATATCATCACTATCAAGTAATAGTCATAAGAACTAGGGCAAGGGGTAGAGAATAACAAATATAGGAAGGAAGAGGAGGGAAATATAGGAAGGAGGGAAATATAGGAAGGAAGAAGAGGGAAATATAGGAAGGAGGAGGAGGGAAATATAGGAAGGAGGGAAATATAGGAAGGAAGAGGAGGGATATAGGAAAGGAGGGAAATATAGGAAGGACGAGGAGGGAAATATAGGAAAGGAGGGCAATATAGGAAGGAAGAGGAGGGAAATATAGGAAGGAGGAAATATTAGGAAGGAAGAGGAGGGATTATAGGAAGGAGGGAAATATAGGAAGGCAGACAGGAGGGAAATTATAGGAAGGAGGGAATATAGGCAGGCGGGAACTATACGGAAATAGTTCAAATAGAGCAACTAGTGAATCAAACAAACAGTCTCATTAGGTCCTGAGACAGGTGTCATGAGGCAGTCTGACCAACTGCTGCCACGATAAATTCACACAGAGAGAGAGGAGAGACGAGAGAGAGAGAGAGGAGAGAGAGAGAGAGAGAGAGAGGAGAGAGGAGAGAGAGAGAGGGTGAGAGGAGAGAGGGGAGAATAGGCCCAGGGCCTGTATGTGGAATGCCACCCAAATATTTACTGCCACCATAGAAGGCCCTTCCCGTCTATCGGATTGTAAAACATGAAGACAAACTTTAAGACATATAATAGCGTTACTGATAGTTTGACCATGACTCATACCCCAAGCCAGGCATTTTCAGCCCAGTTGCAAAATAGACGTGAAACACCAATGGGTAAAGGACTATATTTTCTAAAGTTGTCTTTGTTCAATGAAATGTTGTTAAGTTTTCAGGCTTACCGTTTCCGTGTGAGGTGTGTGTGTGTCCTGCCAGTGTGTGTGTGTGTGTGTGTGTGTGTGTGTGTGTGTGTGTGTGTGTGTGTGTCAGGTTGAGGTGTAGTCCGCTGGTCCTCACTCGTCCAGTCTGTGAATCCAAGCTGAACTCCTAAATAAAACTCTGTTCTGTGTGAACACCCCTTTCACTTGCCTAGTTCCAGGGTTTTCCCTGTTCTGTAAAATATATTTCAGGGAACAGGCAGATATTGTGAATGATAGTGACAATACATCTGAACTTTTAGTGTATTCACATGCATGTTGTTTTAACATGAGGGAATTGACACACCATACCCATGGCCATGTATAACTCCTTCCCGTCTAAATGTCTGACAAACACACACACACACACACACACACACACAACACACACACACACACACACACACACACACACACACACACACACACACACACACACACCACACACACACACACACACACACACACTCACCGTGGTCCTTCAGGTCAGGTGCATTGATTCTGTTTTGAACAGTGTGTTTTCTCTTCATTCTAGATAGTGTTGCCTCTGCCCATGCTGTTAGTACGCTAGGCATTTTCAAACTCCTTACATCCATTACATTCCACTAGGTAAATACCTAATGCTGGAAACATTTGTCAATGTATGCGCCTGGCTGAACAGAATAGATTATTGGGGGCTGAGTAAAACACACTGCATTTCCAAACAGCCCTATGCCTTGCTGCTGTGACATATGAGAAAGTTCTACACAAGACTGCATGCAATACTTTCCCAATGCAGCGCCAAGGACATATATCTGGTCAATATAAAGATAGTAAACAACGGTAAGTAATGGTTATATGAGATATGGGAATGCCAATATGTTAAACAACATGAACAACAGTGCTTTTCTACCCACATCCACTCCAACTAATAAATACTAAGGCAAGATTTGTTTTTTTTATTTTGTCTGGAAACTATACATTTTTCTTTTTACAAAAAAAAACTGTCTATGGATTGACATTCCAGTCACTGGAACATTGCTGCAATAGAATGTAAGCCGATTTAAACATTTCCCAAATAATTGTGTTTATAAAGCATCGATCAACACTATAGACTGTCCATTAATAAGTTATAGGTACTTAATGCATATTTGTAGAGTTCAGGCCACCACTCACATATATTTTTGGTTTAAATAGTTGACATATGTTGGCTTCTTTATTACGCCCAGACAGATTGACGTGCTCACACCACGATAGCAGTAGAGGACCTTACAGCTGAGTGGATCAGCAGTAAACCACTTCAAAAAATATTTTAAAAAGAGCATCTCTTGTCCTTTGTTTTGGGGAACCTGTTTGCATAAATGATCCTAGCCCATCCCGTCCCCTAAAACCCCTAATTTCCCAGCCAGAAACACAACATTGTAATTAGGAAGGGATCACGGACACAACAAGAGGCCTAAATACACTAGAATCATGCAAAACCACCAGGGGCTACGTTCCAAATAGCACCACAGTTCCTTTATAGTGCACTACCTTTCACCAGGGAGTAGTGCACTACATAGAGAATTAGGGTGCCATTTGGGGCGCACACCCAGCTTGATGCTCATTAATTGGATTGTAACCGTATTGTCTTATTGGTTGAAATGAATATGCATGACTCAGTGGGAACTCCCCTAAAGTTTCAATGACATGGGTTAGTGGTTGAGGATGGTAATGGGGTTTAGCAGGATCAGCTATATCAGTGGAGGCTTATTTTAGTCCTGGGTTCGATCCCCTTTCATGGGCAAACTGGAGTTTTGTTACTCAATTAAAGCCTGAAATGGGATAGTTTAGCGTCACACTGACTGTCTTCTTAGATTTGGAGAAGTCTTTACAGTGAATAGAAATGCTAATCCACAATTTGTATTTGTTTATTTGGAACAAAGTCTCTCAGTCGAAAGAGCAGAAATAGCACGAGGCAACTGTCGAAGATTGACACCGAAAATCCCCCACAAATGTCAATAAAAGTGGCTTCACATAAGTGGTCTCTACCGATGTAACGTTATAATTCATACCAGAAAATTGTACATGAACAACACATTCCAATTCCAGACACCACATTTAATAATAATACGAAATAAAAATAATTATAATATTAATATATTATGAATAATATTTTCCATTTAGCAGACACTTTTTTCCAAAGCGACTTACACTAATGTATGCATTCCATTTTATTATGTGTGGCCCCAGTGGTAAATCACCTGTAAAACCATCATCTTTTAGTTCTGTTAGCTAATGAACAAATGACTGGTTAGGGAACAGGCCATGACTGAACTATCTCAGTGGAATCTCAATGGAAAGGTGATCAACACTCTGTCCATTTCCCTTTGTAAGTTACAACATGACTTGTAGGTTTATGCATTTACCGGGGCTCAACAGGGACACACATTTCCAACTGCTTAGTAAGTTAAAAACGTCATGTCAACTTAGTCTTTCTCTCGTACTCATTGTTGTGGAGACACATTTTTTTTACAAGTCTGACCTATTCGATCTTCTGTGCAATTTACAGAGAATTTACAGAGAATTTACAGAGAATTTATGGAGCAGCTCCTGTTGTTAGACGATGTTAAATGGAACACGCCGTAAGAAAGGAGGGACAAACAGAGTAGTTTGGATGGATTGAGCTTTAGTTCAGTAAACTATAATTTTTTAAGGGTAGCTTTAGCGTAGCTTCACTTCTTCCGGTGTGAAGTAATTGGTAGCTTGGTAAGCTATAGTTGAGAGTAGCTTCCACAACACAGGGGTGGACGCTAGCCTAGCCGCTAGCCTAGCCGGGTCCGGGTCAGTTATTTGGGTTTGGTGTTTTCATTCATGCCCTCCATATTCCATTCCTGGTTCTGCTTCAGAGATCTGTCCATTGTCCAGCCAGTGAATGGGAGACCTGAGGAGTCTCTCCTTTTCTCTCTTTCTTTCTTCTCCCCTTCTCCTTTTTTCCTTAATTAGAAACTCTGCTCTGCTTCCGCTGCTTCCCTGAAAAGTCATTATTATTGTGGCGGCTGGGGGTGGGGACTCCTCCTCATCACACAACCCCATTTAGCAGCTTGGACATCAAAGAAACCAACAGGTGTAGTTTACTGCTGTGTGAGTGGGAGGCAGCAGAGTTAACATTGGTTAGAGAGGGACCAGGGACAACAATGAAAACAGCAGTATCATCGCAGCATAACGGGTTCATGCTATATAGCGGATATAGGAATTTGGAAAGGAATTGTTAATAAGAACAATCATTTGGTATGCATTGTTGGACATTTAGACATGTTGATAAATCTTTGATCTTTCCTCTTTGTAAGTGTGGTCTCCAGTAATGCTAGACCTAGACTAGGCAGTCCAGCATCTTAAACCAAAATGGCAATGCAGTTTACATTGCACTTCTAAACAGGGATGAGACTCTGTCCATATTGGCATACATGGCACCATGGATGTCTTTCAAGTTAAAGTAGCTACATTTACATTTCCATTTAAGTCATTTAGCAGACGCTCTTATCCAGAGCGACTTACATGGCACAATGGATGTCTTTCAAGTTAAAGTAGGTACATGGCAATAATGGATGTCTTTAAGTTAAAGTAGCTACATGGCAACAATGGATGTCTTTAAGTTAAAGTAGCTACATGGCAACAATGGATGTCTTTAAGTTAAAGTAGCTACATGGCAATAATGGATGTCTTTAAGTTAAAGCAGCTACATGGCAACAACGGATGTCTTTAAAGTTAAAGCAGCTACATGGCAACAACGGATGTCTTTAAAGTTAAAGTAGCTACATGGCAACAATGGATGTCTTTAAGTTAAAGTAGCTACATGGCAATAATGGATGTTCTTTAAGTTAAAGCAGCTACATGGACAACAACGGATGTCTTTAAAGTAAGTAGCTACATGGCAACAACGGATGTCTTAAGTTAAGGTAGGTTACATGGCAATATGGATGTCTTTAAGTTAGCAGCTACATGGCAAACAATGGATGTCTTTAAAGTTAAAGTAGCTACATGGCAACATGGATGTCTTTCAAGTTAAAGTAGCTACATGGCACAACGGATGTCTTTAGTTAAGCAGCTATTGAAAAAAAGCTGAGGAAAATTCCATGGACTATTATATGCATAGTGACTGTGCACTGGAGAACCCTCTACTTATCTTTACAGATGAGATGACCAGTTGTTCATACAAGGCTTAAGTGAGGTGCACAGAAGAACAAGTCCTGGGGTATTGTTATGACATTTGTCTATGGTGTCCTTTATACCTTAGATCCATGTGCCTCATTAGTTAACACACTTTCTTAGTTCTGAACAATACACCTAGCTTGAGCTCCCCCAGCACCAGCCCGACTCCCCCTGCTCAGTCAATACTTCCAGCACCCGGCCCCCGAAGCAGAGTTTCAGAGAGGATGAGAGAGAGAAAGAGAGAGAGAGCTAGAGAGAGAGCGAGCGAGAGGGAGAGAGAGAGCTAGAGAGAGGAGAGAGAGAGCTAGAGAGGAGAGAGAGAGCTAGAGAGAGAGCTAGAGAGAGAGAGAGAGCTAGAGAGAGAGAGAGAGAGGAGAGAGCTAGAGAGAGCGAGAGAGATAGAGAGAGAGAGAGCGAGAGTGAGAGAGAGCTAGAGAGAGAGAGAGACAGAGGGAGACCCCCGCAGCAGAGTTTCAGAAAGAGAGAGAGGGGTGAGAGAGGAGAGAGGGATGAGAGGGGAGAGAGGGAGCCCTTTCCCCCATCCTAACCTCTTTATACTTGTATTATCTCTTGCTGGGGAGGCTGGAAAATTGGATTAGGGTGGTGAGTCTCAGCTGAATGAATTACCCCATCTCCCCACTTGGTGGGCCACACACTGAATAAAATGCGGGAAAACGGATTTGGGCTCATAGCATTCATGGCTTCCTTGTTGGAAAAATGAATTTTCCAACAGAAGGGGCTAGTGTGCCAGCAGTATCTGTCCACACAGCATGTTTCATCTGGTCCTGCTCTTCTGGAAATGCAATTACCTGCGTTATCAGGGCCTAAATGGTGACAGTTTGGCAGCCCCGGTGGTTCCACCTGCAAAGCCCCATCATTCGGCACAATGTTTTTGTTGCCACAGACCTCGATGTGTTGTAGCCATTCAGCATTCTCCCTCTAAGTCTCTAAGTTTCAAATTTCCCCTTTATTCCCCTTCCTGTCAAAAAGAAGAATAATCAAAGGAAGAATAATTGTTT